>NW_028327175.1:26480832-26787897 GCF_987537825.1 Furipterus horrens
ACAACCCAAAACTGGAACAAAATTCATATATCATCAAATTTTCCAAAATAATGGTTGTAAAGTTCTTCACTGGTAAGAAAAAAATAATTTTTTGAAAAGTAATTTGGAAACTCATTAAAATGATGTCCCTTAAATATAGCGAATTTATTCTTGAGTTTTCTCTTAAGAAAACACTACATACTATAAGAAAACAATATTATCTATATTCTGTATATTTTTAAAAGATAACTGAAAACACAGGTTCCTGTCAAAAAATAAATAATTCTGGCAAAGAAAACACCCATGGCTTAACTAAAATGTTGATGAGATGTGGCACTGGCACCCCTAGAGACTCAATTTCCTCTCTTGCCTGTACCATCTCCATGACAACCTCAATTACATGTGCTTGTCAGCTAATTGAAACTTTATTGGGTTTTAACATTTTCTTCCATGGGCTTCTCTGAGAACATCACAAATGATTTTTGCTCTTGTAGATGACTGCACTAGTCAGCCTCATGCTAAAAGTCCAGTATACTAACTAACCACCTTGGGTGCTCTCTCCCAGTCATAATTATCCAGCAAAGTGTGAATCTATCTTGCAAATAACCATTTTTTTTTTGAAAATTGACCCATTTTAATTTTTTTAAAAACAAAGAAACATAACACAACGTCAAATTAGTTCTACCATCTACAATTCAGTTACATCCAAACATTCTAAGACCGAGCAGCGTTCCCTGCCCAGGAGCGGGGAATTAAAACGAGACAGAGGAAGGTGAGTGCTGACAACCCAAGTTCCAGCTGCAGGTCACAGGCCTTCCATTCAAACGCACTCTGATGCTTTTTGTTTCACAGTTTGTTGAAGTGTTTTACAGGAAGTTCATTAAAATAGTCTCATCCCAGGCACAAGGTTTCTTCAATGATACACAGCTTCATGACACTCTGTTTCCACCCAATTGATAGGAATAAAGGAATTTTTATGTTTGTCCTTTTTGGTAGTGTAGAGAAGTGAGACCACCAGCCAGCTGCCTTCAGCAGTCAGGGAGAAGTGAGAGACCTGGGCTGTGCTGGCTGTTGGTTTCCACTTGTCTTTTTGAGGGTGTGACTTCAGAAGTGTTAAATCACACTCATGCCACTACAATGATTAGTACTAGTCATCTTTTTTTAGACCATAAAAAGGAAAAATACCCAATGGACATAAAAATGGTCAAAAAGTTTTTACCGCAGGTCAATTTCCTTTCTCTGCCCACAAAAATAATACAAAATAAACTTATGGTTGGGATGGTAACTCCATTGGACATTCCAATTCACCCCTAGAAGTAAGGAGAACAGGCATTAAGTTTTGTTAGCAATATTAGAATAGTAACCAGATGTGTTAATGGCAGCTTATTTGAGGTCCACCAATCAAATCATGGCTATCTTCTCTGCCCACATCTGAACACATTTAGCTATCATGGAAACTACAAAGGAAGGAAAAATGTATTTATTCCAAGATTCGTTTCCTGGGATTTTGAAGCGACCTGTCTTTTTGCAGAGCCCCAGGGCGGCGATAATGTGCTAGGGGCTGCTGTATTTCTTGGCATAAGCTCCCATTCTCTGCGGGTCCTGAGGATAGTGGATTGGTCCTCGAGCCCTCATGAAAGGAGGCGGCGGTCCCATTGGGTGGAACATGTGTGGCCCAAAACCTGGGGGCGGGGGCAGGGCGATGCCCAGGGGTGGAGGCAGGGCAATGTTCACCACAGCGGGAAGGCCACTAGGGGGTAGGTTGAAATAGTTGGCAGAGGCTTCTTCTTCTGCTGCAGGAAGAGGAGAAAGAGCTCCCGGCAGGCCTGCAACAGGCTCTAGCTTGATTCCTGACTCTGTGGTTCCATCCTTCTCTTTTTCTTTTCCTCTGGCTGCTTGGGACCTTCCCCATTTCACATTGAGCCTACGGCCATTGACAATCAACTTATTGAAGAACTTCTCCGCAGCCACTTCTGCAGCCTGCCTTGTGGCAAACTGGATGAAAGCGCACTGCTGTCTCTGCATAACAGTGATTATTCGGATCTCTCCAAACTGGTAGAAATGATTTCTTAGATCTGTCTCAGTAATGGTATCACCCAGGCCACCAACGTATAGTGTGGTGATAGTCTTGTGCTCTGGTGGGTCCAGACGAGGCATCATTGAAGCCCGCTTTAGAAGCTTATCTGCCACAGGGTCATTGATTCCGTAATATCGATCTTTAATGTTCTGATCAGCAAGGGGGTCATCTGGATCTGTAGGCTTCTCATATCTGTATGGACACTCCTCTCCTCTCTTACATTCTCCTTTCACCCAGAAGGAGCAAATGTGAGGTCGATTCCTTTTGTAGTAGGGTGTGGTCCGGGCCAGTTTGAGCAGCATGTCACTGGTGGATGTGGCCTTCCCCAGTATGCCAACTGGCCGTGTTCCATCAGAATTAGAAATCTCCCTCTCCGTATTCTGTGTGTAGTACTCTTTGCTGACATCCAACTTTGGCATGTCATCCTTAAAAGACAACCCTGCGTCATGAACCTGGCTGGGCAGGCCATACTCTAGATCCAAGAGGCAAGTCTGACAGTCTTCAGTTTACTGCAGGTTTGGCACACTTCAGTCTTCTGGAAACGCATGTGAACCCCGGGGCACCAGCGAAACACTGTGAATGGCCTGGCACAGACTTTGCATTCTTTCCCATACTTTTCTTTGGTCATTTGGATATACGGGTTTTCTCCAAGACACGTCTGGCACAGAATGGGGAAGTCCGCATCCTCCCAGTTCTGCCTGTTGTAGGTGTTGGAACCCAGAGAAGCCGCCATCTTGAGCGCGCCCGGAGGCAGCGGAAGCTTCCGAGCAGGAAGAGAGGACCGCCACAATCCCGTCAGGCCCCGGGGCTGGGTCCTGGCCTGTTACGTCTCATCTGCGTGTCTGACACGCCCCTGGGGGCGGGGCCTTGTGCTCCTGGACACCGCCCCTCGGAGTTTCTTCGCTTTACATTTGAAATCCTGGTGGGTTAAACTCGGGTTCTTTTGAGTTGGTCCCTCAGTTGGGAAACGCAGGCCCCTGCGGCACAATCATCCAGACATCCTCGAGGGAAAAGAGAGCCAGCGCGCCAGCCCTCCTTTAATTTTTTGAGCTCTGGAGGCATTCAGCTTCTCGGCCAAGTCCCATCCAAATACCAGTTTTTGAATGAAGAATAAATACTGCCAGAAAATGTGTTCAAAATATTTATCAAATACACTTACTTTTGTTGCACTTACACCCTCCTTGCTTCAATATTAACGTTTTAATTACAAAAATTGCTACTGGAGTGGCATTCCTTCTTTGCTCTTGATCTCATCATTTCATATAATTTTTACTGGAATACTTTCTAAAATACTTTCAGTTTCTTAATTACTACTACTTCTTAATGTGAAATATCTAAAAATATATTTATTATATATTTACTAGTTTTCCATTGTGTAAATATTAGTAATTATTAAGCATTTTGTTTTTTTTTTTACAATAGCTACTTGGTATAAATTATATTTCATCCTACCTCACCTTGCTCACATTAATTAAAATTCTTGCTAGACTGTAAAGTCCAGAAGATCAGGGGCCTTGCCTTCCTTAGTTACCACTGAGTGAAGGTACAATTCAGGGTTGTCAATTATGGCAGAATAAATTATAACCCCTCCAAAAATGCCCATATCTTACTTTCCAGAGCCTGTGAACATATTATCTTACATGGCAAAAGGAAATTTATATATCCGATTAATTAAAGATCGGGAGGGGTGAGATAACTCTGGGTGATCCCACTGGCCTCTATGTAACCAGCAGGGTTTTTATCAGAGAAAGGTCAGAGTTAGAGACCTGAAGAGGCTATGCTGCTTCTCTGAAGGTGGAGGAAGGGGCCAGGAGGAAAGCAGGTGGCCCCTAAAAGCTAGAAAAACAGGAAACGTGTTCGCCTCTGTAGTCTCCAGAATAAACCAGACCCACTGTGGAGATCAGGACCAATAAAAAGGCATTAATCTGATCAAGTTAGCATAAAGGATATAAAAGTGGGGTCACTCATTTCAACCAATATGGCTACCAAACAGCCATGACACTTTGGTTCATGAGAGAAACTACATAAGGCATGCTAGACACATCTGGCAAGGGGACACACCTAAGATATCTGCACAGGTAATCAGAACAGCCATGTTCGCAGAGTGGGGCCACCCTTAGATATGCTCCTGGGGAAATTCCCAACTTTCCATTAAGGGTGCCAAGCAGAACAGCCAAGTACCACCCATAGGTTTCTGGGCAAATTACTCACCTGCCATCAGTGGCACCACGATGCTTATCAAGGGACTTAGAAAGGTGGAGTATGACACTTTCAAGGTATAACTGAGGCAGGTTCTAGACCTCTGCTGAGACAGCTGAGTTCCACATACCAGAGTGTTGCTCCATGACATGCTGACCTCCTTTGGCATCATCTACTGAAGGCTCTGCCTTGCTGCCCACCTGGCTCCAGAGATCCTTCCTTTCAAGACTCTGACAATTCCCTTGCCTACTGTGCTGTCTCCCGGACCTGCAGAATGAGACTCTGAGACTCAGGTTTGTTGCTTCCCATTGATTGCTCAGTGTGTGTGTGCGTGCGTGCATGCGTATGTGTGTGTGATATAATTCTCTTAGATTGTTAGAGTGTGAGTAGGGTATTAATGTATCTTGATGTTCTACTTTGAGTGAACCTGCATTCAACAAAAGCTGAGTGAATAACATAGTTACTGTGTGACTCTTGTCTATTCCTTGGTGCTGGGCTGCTCAGTAGGCAGCTAGCTAAGTAGTTGCCTGGCTGACTTATAGAAAATATCATATCATGAACATACACAGTTATCACACTACTGACACAATGAGTGTAGTACAAAGAGCCTGATATCAAATTTATGATGTCCAGAACTCTGAGATAATAAATTTGCATTGTCTTAAGATGACAGTTTTTTACAGTAGCAATAACTAATGCTTTAATAAGTAATCTTCAGATTTTACTGTTAAAAATTCAGTTTTTAAGTAGTAAGATAATTCTCCTTAGGTTGTAGGTAAGTAGAACTAGGATCCAAAATGAGATTTTTCTTACAATAAACACTATGCTATTATTTATTAAATTTGCTGAATTATGCCAGTTATTCCCACAAAACAATTATATGGAAACTGGCTATGTGTTTGGTGCTAAAATATTTTTCTGCATTACTTTATTCATTTTAAATAAAAAAAGGACAACAACTAAATAAAATTTAGTATGTTTCAATTATTAATATGCATTTCTTGGATGAATGTCATAAAATAAAAATGTTATCTATGTAATATACTGGTACAGCTTTTTAGTTTACTTGCTAATTTATGCAGAATGTTTGTTTCCAAATAAACATCACTAAAATAATGGAATGAATGTTAAAACTGATTTCATGTATTACTCTTTTGAAAATAAATTTAAATCATCTCTTCATAATAATTTAGTACAAATTCAAATTCTCTCAACAATTACCATAATGTAGGACATCAATTTTTACGTTTAACATTATAATTAATTATATATGTCTCAGCATCCACATCATAAAAATGCAAAGCTTTCTAAAAATTCAGTTTATTGAAGTATAATTAACATTAAAAACACACCCTTTTAAAGCGTGATTTTCACTGAGTTTTGACAAATGTATACTGGTCTAGATTTACTACCACAATGAAAATATAGATTATTTACATTTTCCCCAAAGGTTCTATCAGGCTATTTTGCAATAAAAAGTTTCCCACTCCCAACCCTTGGCAACCTCTGATTTCTTTATTGCTACTCGAGTTTTTATTTTTGTAGAATTTGATAGAGACTATGCCATACTATATTTAGTTTATTTCATTTAGCAAAGTGCTTTTGTAACTCATCCATGTTTTTGTGTATTTCAGTAGCTTATTCTTTTGATTTCTAAGTTGAATTCCATGAATATACCAGGATTTGTTTATCTAATCACTAGTTAATGGACACCTGGGTACTCTGCAGTTTGGGGTTACTATAAATAAAACTGCTATGAATATTCACATACCTGTCTCAGTGTGAGCAAATGTTTTCATTTCTCTTGGATAAATGCCTCAGAGTGGAATAGACGGGTCATATAATAAGTAAATGCTTTACTGCAGTGTATGAAAGTTACAGTTTCTCCCGATCATGTCAACACTCAGAGTTGTCTGGCTGTTTAATTTTAGCTATATCTCACAGGTATGTCTTCATTTTCTTAATAAATATCAAGTAATATGGGACATTTTTTCATGGGCATTTTTTATCACAATTCAATTGACTTTCTTCCTTGCTGTAAAAAAATAGTTTTGCCTCCATTTGAACACTCATGTCAATATTTCTGATATATAACTTTTGAACTGATATAACATCTACCTGGTACTTTCCTTTATGAATAAATAGAACAGAATCTTTACATGTGTTCATTTTTATATCTATAAAGGATCAGAATCTTAACATTTTTTAAAAATCGTCTTTGATAATGTCGTAGATATTATGTGTTAAGATGTAGAATAAAATTATAAAATTTTGTGCCTAATAATATATCAACACATGTAGGTCTATTGTATGCTTCATAATATCGGGATACATGTACATATAATTGGAACATAAACATTGACTACGTGACATATTTCCATATTATAGATGCAGCCTAATATTTGGATAACAGTGTATTTTTTATAATATAAAATTAAAATTTTAATATATTTTTAAATTTACTGTAGTACAAATTACAGTGTTTCAGAAAATAAAAGATAAAAATTGGAACTTTTTTAATCTTCCTTCTATTGTGTCTTATTGAAGAAAGAAAAAAAAATAAGAGAAAAAACAAAAGAAAGAAAGAAAAGAAAAAATAAAGAAAGAGAAAAGCTGGCAGTGATAACAGTGATTAAAAGTGGTTACAAATGAAAGTTTCACTATAAAAATAGAATCAAATTTTCATAAGCTGCTCATCTATCTTCATGCAATTTTGCTATTACCCTTTCAATCTGCTTATCTTTACCTGTGACTACATCTTTTATTACACTTTCCTATAAAAGCTTTGTATTTGTCCCCTCAATGGGATGTCGCACTCATAACTCTCACAGTCCTTATTTCCATGATGTAACAAAACACAGTCTGTTGCCATGGCAATGATCATCATTTTGCAGCCTGAGCCACTGTGATTACAGGTCCCTAGTGCTAGACTCTTTTTCTTTCAATCAATTGCACAGACCCCTTTTGTTCCTCCATACACTCCAAATTCAGTGCTTAATGTGCTTTGGTTAATATTTCAAAGTTTAACCAGTGTAGTAATGTGTTAAGTGGTAGTGCTTGATCTGCATTTTTCTATAACTGCACTGTTCAGCTTATATGATTATTTCACTAACTGATAGTAAACTAGGTGTATATAATCTTTTTAAAATTCATTAACAGTCTTGAAATAGAAAATAACTGCATTTCACTAACTGATAGTAAACTAGGTGTATATAATCTTTTTAAAATTCATTAACAGTCTTGAAATAGAAAATAACTGCATTTTACAATGTGTTTACATAAGATCTAGGTGGTCAGACTCAAATCTTATACATATAAATTGAATTATAAGGGAAAACTTTTATTCCAATATTAAGGTCATGACCTTGAATTATTGTATGCTGGAGGGCAGGGATACTATTCAAACCACATAGAGAAGTCATCCCAAGCTGACACGTCAAAAGAACTATCTTGTATTTATCAAATTTTAGCCAAACAAAGACCTATTCTCATGGATATATATTTGTGCTATTTTTCATTCCAATTTAGATCACAACTTAAAGTCCAACTAGCAATGAATTTTGACTTCATAAAAATAATAAAAATGTATACCAGATTGTATAGAAAGTAAATTATTATATAGAAAACATACTATGAATTTCCTACTCAAATTTTATTTTTTTAATTTTCACATAATAACTAAGTAAAGATTTTTGCAAAAAGACAACCTACAAAATGAAAATTAGTTTACCTTTCTTGCATACATGATAGATTGTATTTTCCTAATTTGAATAATAAATTAATAGCCACTGATATGAAGCATGACCCAAGTACCTATAACTCTATTACCTGTGATTCAATCTTGTATCCAATTAAATATCAATTGGTAATTTGGGTTGCCATTAAAAGCCTTGGAGTTTATAATACTGAATCAAATTATTTCTTTTCCTAGAAGAACAAGGATATTCCAAATTAAAGTGCTATTTAAAATTAACTAGATAAAAAAACCAATTGTGTGGACTACCATCTGGCATTAAACACCTAAATTTCCTTTTACAATTATTAATATATAGACTAAATATCTTATATAGTTTCAAAAACTGTTATAATAGAATAATCTGTACCCATTTATCAATTCCTAATTTCTTCAGTATCAAATCTAAACAACAAAACTATATTTGGAAAAGAATACAAATCTCATAGAGTGATAACATTTATCTATGACACAATGTTATCAAGTGACACAATTTTTAAGTAAAATAATATTGGTTATTTACAAGTTTCTGAATTTAAGTTTATAATAAATATTTGACATGTTTATCTCTTCCTTTTCAGGACTATTCTTAAATGTTAGCCATATCTAGTACTATATCTCATTCACCTCATGCAATTTACTCTCTCAAGTTGCCTTGTTCTCAAAATTCATTGTAACTCAGGCTAACTTAAACCAACCATTAATGATTAATAATATCAATACATTGTGTTTATATTGCATTAGGAAAAGCTGGTTTTAGCAGTTAAACATTTACGATTGAGATTGGTCATATGTGAGCCAGCACGGGAGGTAGGTTAATTCCAAGGCAGACATGTCTATGCTTGAAATAGTAACCTATTTCTGTTAAGGCACGTGCCAGAATTAGGATTCTAAATATGAGAAAAATAGTCATGATTATTATATATAATGATGTACATTTTGCAAGATCTTATAAGACCTGAGTCAAACAAAGATGGCAATATATTTCTTATGGTTCTAGTAGGTTATTGCATGTACCTATATGAAACTATTTCAGAGAAAGACAGTATATATTTTAAAACAATTAACAGCTGACAATAATTTAGAGTACTTTTTTTTTATTTTCATTTTTCAATTACAGTTGTCCCCTTTTCCCCTAATTTAGAGTACTTTTGAACAACATGGATTGCATCTAAAGAAGAACATGCAACTTCAGTTGGAACTTTACCATTAAGTTGTTTTAGATTGATACAAATGAATTTATATGAAGAATGAAAGCATGGGCATCAAAGACAGCTGGTATGAAGCATAGCTTGAAGTAAATGACGACAGAGAAATGTAGTCAACTTAATGTGCCGACTAACTATATTATTTGTACAAATATGATTTTAAATATCTATTCTGTTCAATGACGTTTTCTTCAATATCAGAAGAACTAATCTAACTTAGAAAGCATATTTATAGGAAGAGTATTTTTAATAACTGCTTTCTTTCATGTAAGAACAAATGTTATTTCAAAATTCATGGTAATTTAAACAAAAGTTATTGCATTATTTATATCAGATATCTGTTCTTGAATTTTTAAGTGCTATTGAGTAAAATATCTAAAGTAAGTGTTTAGCTTTCTTATGACTGGCTTTACCTACCACTTCTTAAGTGATTGAATTTATGTATATATTAAATATTAGCAATACTTAGTTGAAACACATAAACCAATAAATTCTAGTCACTTATTCAAATTGTTCTTAAGTTCTATATAAAAGATTGAATTTTTCCAAGGTTGTATTCTATTATTTTCATAGCAACTGAGTACAATAGATTTAGAATAGTTTGAGGAGAGACACACACACACACACACACACAAAAACCCACAGAATTTATTTATGAAAAATTATATGCATTCTTATATGTTTAAACTTTAGACACTTTCAAAGTACTCTCCATTTCATGAATACATTTATCAAGATGTTTTTCCACTGCTCAAAACAATTTTTGAATTCATCAATGTTGATGCTTTTTAGTGTTTTGTCAATTTTTGTTTTACCTCTTCCATGTCAGCAAAATATTTCCCTTTGAGGGCTTTTTCTTTCATCTGGCAAAAAAAAAAAAAAAAAAAAAAAAAAAGTCACTTTGGACAAGAGATGTTTAATATGGAGGGTGGGGCACGGAAGTGATTTTGTTTTTGGTTAAAAACTGCTGAACATTCAGCACAGTGTGGGCAGGTTTGCTCATAAATCACCCATCATTAAATGGGCAGATGTATTGAAAGAATCTTAGAGAAAGATTCACAGAAGCCAAATGCAGCCTCTCACAAGAATGCCAACTGGTACACTGATACAGATGGGTTACTAGAATATGCACTTAGTGTGGGAAGCCTGTGCTACAAGGGACCTGTCCTCCAGAAGATAATTCTGGTTTTTGGGGGGAGCGCCTCTCATATGAACTGACTTTACTTTGTTCTCCATTACCTTGAATGAAAATTATTAATTTCCCATTCTTATTTTTTATATATATTTGAGCCAATGTGTTATTCAGTTGATCTTCATAATTCAACAGACATTATATAGATTCTTAAAACTAGGTGTGAAAAACACTTCAGTAGGATGAGGAACGAAAATGTTAGAACATCTGTTTATGATAATCTTATCTTCTAGAAATATCATCTTATATTTTATGTAGAAGTATGAATGTATGTTATTTAAATCATATATGACTAAAACATACAACTAAATAAGTTATAAATAGATCAACTGTACTTCTTACTAAGGCAAAAATGTAATTAATAGAAAATTACTTTCAAAAAAGCTCAAAGACTCAATAGAATGTCCTAAGGTATAATTAATAGATGAATTAATAGTTTTATGTTCTATTATGCTTGCTTTTAAATTTTTATCTATTTTCCCATATAATACATTTAATATTTGATACAATAACACTGAACTTGGACATGAAACTAAAAAAAAAATCACATGAAATTCACCTATTTAGCTTTAAAATGGATCCTAAAATCTGAACAAAATAGTCTCAAGAGTATAAACTTAAGAACATAATAATTCTTTTAAATTTATATTATTTCAAATAAAGGAATCAAGAAAATATGCAGAGTATAATGTGAAGTTCATGGGAAGAAATGCTTCTTTGGAAGTACCTCTGAAAACAAATATTACTTGATGGACAGAGATCATTATTTACAGAGGAAATCTTATAAATAAGAAAAGTTGTGATTTTTTACAGTACCTACTCTAATAACATCTAAAAGAATATTGCAACTTCTAGTCAAGATGAAAGCACAGGTAAATATGGCTTGCCTTGTCACACACCCACATCAAAATTACAACTAAACTGTAGAACAACTATCACTAAGAACTGTCAGAGATCAACTTGAACATAAGTTCAACTACAGAATTAAAGAAAGCACATCTATCCAGACTGATAGGAGGGCCAGAGACATGGAGATGCAAAATGGGCTTGTCCCACACCCACATGTGGTGGTTAAAAACTCAGGAGGGATATCTTGGGAGCCAAGAGTCCCAGTCCCACAGCAGGCCCTCCAGCGCAGGGTTTCAGTGCCAAGAAGAGAAGTCCCTATAACTTCTGGCTGCAAAAATCAGCAGGGATTGAGTAGTGGAAGACACTTCTGGAGTCCCAAGCATTTCCTCTTCAGAACCTGCACATAGATTTATTCAGTCACTTTCTCTGAGTGCCAGCACCAAGATAATAGCTTAAAAGACACCAATAGCATATGGGGAGAAACTGAAGTGTTTGGCATTAAGGTGAGAACAGGGGGACAGCTTTCTCCAAGGCAAAAAGGCAGGTAAAGGACTTGTTCTTTATCTGAGTCCTCGCCACACAGAGCCACAGAGCTGGAAGGTGGGTGCCATATCTGAGACCCCATCAATCTGGCTAATAACTCACACTGTTCACCCCACCCTGGAGATCCCATGAGGCTTCATGCAACCCAAATTGCAGGTCCACCTAAATTGTTAACAGTGATTTTCCATATAAATGTTTGGTCTTGGCCTATGCTTCACAACTTCTTAAATTTCCTCAAACAAGCAACAGCCAATCTAAGTGAGCCCCCAGCCCTGATACCACTTGCTACATGGCCCCAGGCCTGGAATTAGCAGCAGCCAGCCTAGGTTCACAGCTTGGCTCCACTTGGTAACCTCCAAGGTCAGCACAAGTAGCAGCCACATGCAGATTGTTTTGTAGCTCAAGCAGGGTGGCCCCAGGCAGAACACAGGTTGGGGCTTCCACCACCCTGGAAACCCCAGAGCCTTCACACCTAGTAAACAGCTACAAACCAAGTTGGAGTACCACCACCCTGCCCCTACACAGCTGATCCTCCAGAGAGGGTGGAGGTCAGTGGTCACAGCCAGTCCTTACAGCTGACAGGCCTGAGGAAATCCCTCCAATTGACCTGCCAACAGCAGTCAAGGCTCAACTACAAAAGGAAAGAACACTCAGCTCATATGGAGAGTACACCTCAAGTACTGAGCTTGGGTGATAGGGAAGGCTGTACCACTAGACACTTCAGGACATCTATTACATTAGGCCACACTAACAAGACAGAGTGTCATAACAACTCTACCTAATACATAGAAACAAATACAGGGAGGCTGCCAAAATGAGAAGACAAAGAAACATGGCCCAAATAAAAGAACAGATCAAAACTCCAGAAAAATAACCAAACAAAATTCTGATAAGCAATCTATCAGATGCAGAGTTTAAAACACTGGTTTTGAGGATGCTCAAGGAACTTAGTGAGGACCTAAACAGCATAAATAGACCCAGTCAGAAATGAAGGATATACTAATTTAAATAAAGAACAATTTACAGGGAAACAACAGTAGAGTGGATAAAACTGTGAATTAAATCAATTACTTGGAACATGAGGAAACAAAAAACAATCAATCAGAACAACCAAAATAAAAAGAGTACAGAAAGTTGAGGATAGTGTATGGAGCCTCCATGACAACTAAAAGCAATTCAATATTTGCATCATGAGAATTTCAGAAGGAGAAGAGAAAGAGCAAGAAATTAGAAATCTATTGAAAAAACAATGAAAGAAAACTTTCCTAATTTGGTGAAGGAAATAGACATGCAAGTCCAGGAAGCACAAAGAGTCCCAAACAAGATAGACCCAAAGAGGACCACACCAAGACACATCATAATTAAAATGCCAAAGGTTAAAGATAAAGAGAGAATCTTAAAAGCAGCAAGAGAAAAGCAGTTAGTTATATACAGGAGCATTCCCATGAGACTGTCAGTTGATTTCTCAGAAGAAACTTTACAGGTTAAGGGACTGGCAAAAAATATTTAAGGTCATGAAAAGCAGGGACCTATAGCCAAGATTGCTCTACCCAGCAAAGTTTTCATGTAGAATCAATGGACTGATAAAGAGCGCCCCAGACAAGGAAAAACTAGAAGAGTTCATCATTCCCAAACAATTATTTTATGAAATGTTAAAAGGACTTATTTAAGGAAAGGAGAAAATCAAAACTATGAACAATAAAATGGCAGTAAATACATATCTATCAACAATTGAATAAAAAATATAAACAAAGAAGAGCAGAGACAAAATCATGGACACAGAGAGTGTTTTGATGGTTGCCACGTGGGAGGGGGTTTGGGGGAACAGGTGAAGAGGTAAGAGGATTAAAGAAGTACAAATTGGTAGTTACAGAATAATCATGGGGATGTAAAGTACAGTATAAGAAGTGGAGTAGCCAAAGAACATGCACGCATAACTAGTGGACATGAATAAATGTGTGGGGATTGCCTAAGGGAGTGGGGGCGTGCTGGGTGGAGGAGGAAAAGGGGAAATTGAGACAACTCTAAAAGCATAATCAATAAGATATAATTTAAAAATAAGAGGATATAGCGACGTGTTTTTTAAATATTAATTTTTCTAATCACAGTTGCTTTTTTTTTGATTTGAGGTTATATTCACTATTATTAATACAAAGTAATATGCCAGCCAAGGGAAGTTATCTATTAGTTAGAGTTTTTAATTTTCTTTATTTGACTTTGGCTGATCTGTTCCTTACACAATGATACTTAATTTGATCCCTATAATACAGCTCTTCCCTTTGGGAATCCAAAGTGCCTCCTTTAAAGCTCATATTTCTAAGCATGTGACCAAACGGATGATATATGACATCATAGTTAGCTCGCATTGTGAGAGCCTGAGTACACTCAAGGGATGTGGAGGTTGGGAAGCTGTCATCCCACCTATAATTCTGTACATAGATTGGAAAATTTCTTAATTATTTTTCAGGAACACTATGGACATAGTCACAAAGAAGTTTATGGGTAAATTTTACATACCATTTGAGATATAACTACAGCATCACAGTTTTCCATATAGCATGGCATTTAAATGCAGCATCACTCAAATTGCAAAGTTAGATATAATAGTATATTTGAATCAGTGCAATTTTTTATTTACTTTTTTAAACTTTAATAACATAAAAACATGACTTTTTGCAATTTTTATGTGTTAAACTTTCATCTTTAATGGTACATTATGTTGAGAATCTACAAATGACTGAGCCACTTAGTATGTACAACATTGTGGCAGGTAAACTCTAAGATAGTTCCTATGATCCCCATTTCTTATATTCATGTCTTGTATATTCTCCTTACTTTGACTCTAGACAGGGCATTTGACTTACTCCTAACCAATACACTATGGCAAAGGTACAGGAGCCATTTCCATGACTATGACATATAGGATTGTAACTTCTCTATTGTTATCCTACTCTCCCTCTTTCTGACTTTGATGTAGCAAATTTTCATGTTGGGAAGGCACATTTGGCAAGGAATTGAGAACATCCTTAGGCCAAAAATCATCTAGAATCTCTGGCCCTCGTGCCAACAGCCAAAAGGAAATGAAACTTACCAACAGCATGTGAGTTAAGAAAGAGATTCTTTCCCAGTTCAGTCTTCACATGATACTCCCAATCCTGGTTGACACCTTTATAGCAGCCTCATGAGAGACCAAAATAGTGGATGAAGCTAAGCCCTGCCTGACTTTGACCCATTAATGTGTGTTGTTTTAAGTAGCTTTGTGGTGATTTGAAATCTAATAACAGAAAACAAATACAAACTAAAAACTCATGTTATGCTCATTATACTATTTATGTCACTTCAGTGGTTGAAGAATGAATGGAGACTCATTCAAAGATTTCATGGAAAAGAAGCTCTTACCAACCAACTAGAAATCAATGTCAACACTGTTTCAAGGCACTAGCATGTTTGGTATATTTTCCTGCTCACTACACTACCTAAGGTTATATTAAGGACTCACTGTATAATATGAGGTGAATTCTTGATATTTATTAGGAGTAGGCAAAATAACTTTATGAGTATAACTAATTCTGTATGTATAAATGACACAGAAGAAACCAAAGGTTCTAATCACACTGCCTATTATTCCACTGCTCATAATTAACTCTGTGACTATGAATGTGCTATATTATCTTACCAATATTTCTATTAACTGGATTAAATAATAGAATACTTCATGGGTTAAATATATGTTACAATTTGAAAACTTTTTTGAGATACAAAAAGGAGTGTTATCACTTTGTATCAGTCAGAGAAAGATCTTATATGGTGAGCTAAGATTTTCATTGGGATGTACCAAATTTAAATGTTAGTTTTACTATATTTCCCTTTTTCTAACTTTAATTAAAATATGTATTCATAATAAAATTAAAACAGTTATTCTTTCTATCTTTATTAAATATAACTTTATAGATTTCATAGAAATTTACAACCAATTCCATTGAATTGCAGGGTGAATTTTCAAGAATTTTTACTTCATTTGGAAATAGAGATATCTAAAATACCCTTCTATCAAAAAACATCTCTAGCAATTGTTCAAATTTGGTTAAAAATAGAAAAAATAGTAAAAATTATTCTACTTTGGTGAATCTAGAAAATACCATGCTTAAATATATCTGAAAGGAAAAAAAAACAAACAGTAACATTATTTAAATGAAAGCCGGAAGTGAAGTAAGCGAGTGATGATATTTTCATGAGTAATAAATATGTATGTGACAGCTCAAAATGGTGAGAATGAAAATACAGTTTTCTAATGAATTAATAAGCATGGCCAAGACTCTCATGCTACTTTATGTGAAATAGCTAATGAGCAGAAGAAAAGTTGCCAAAAAATGAAGTAGTCAGCATATTCCACAAACCCACTTGCATTTTAAAAAGGAGTATAAATAGCATACGGTTGCTTCAAATTCAACATATTTTTCCTCCTACATGTAGAACACATTGTTAATTTTTTAAATCTAGAGACAATAGTAAAGGAAAAGCTTCAAGCATCATATTTTATACATCACATTTGCACTTTCTTTTTTACTTTTCTTAATTTGCATTACACTTAATATGAAATTTATAACTAGTTTCACTTACAGAACTTTGTCCATCCCAGAAGAAGGACAATTATAAGAACCAATTCACTAACACATGTAAAATTAGCACATCTTGGCTGGAGTAAGTAAGTAACTTAAAGACTGGATTTCATTATCTGGCACACAATAAGGAGTTACCGCATCAAAGAGCAACTCCTCTAGACTTAAACTGTTTGTGGGTATGTGAAAATAAATACTTAATATTGATTGATTGTTGAGCTTTCAAAGTGGGATCCAACTCTACTTGGAACATTCTGTTTTTTAAATGTTGATCCTCCACCTCAAAAAATTTAAAATATGGGGGAATTTTAGTAAAATATGTCTCATTGCAGATTACCTGAATTAGTTATAAGGCAATACACACTGTAATACTTCCTCAGTGACCCATCCTCAACTCAGTCTTAGTTCCCTGACTGAGATACCTTAAGTGAGATGCTCATGACCAAACTAGATGAACCACAATTTTTGCAGGGCAGTTGAAATATGATAAGAGAAACTAGATAATCACATCAGAGACAAATCACCTCATAAAGCATCAACAAAAATAGTAAGAAGATCCAAAAACTCTTCAGAAGCATGGATTTCTAACTGTCTTTCAGTTATTTAGGACAGTTCCAATAGTGCTGATAAATACCTTTTCATTGTTTTCCTCACTCAGGTAGCCTGAGGTTTTTTGTTTTTGTTTTTTTTTTAATGGGGAAATTAAACAAAAGCAAAACAAAACACAATCTACCACCTCCAACGAGAAAACCTTAATTGAGATGAAAATCAGTCTTTTTTCCCCCCATACAATCCCTTTTCTCTATTCAGGTGGTTTGCAACCAGGAGAAAGATTGTGTTTCTAAGGGTGTTTGAATGAAAGGAGCAGTATTTTTGGTTGTGCATATCACTATAGGAAGCAAGTGTCACTGGTATCTAGTACTTCAGGGGGTGCACTTTGCAGAAGTCCCAGGTGGTAAACATCCTGCAATGAAAGACACAGTTCTATGCATACAGTTTTGTACTATTTAAACACTAAAAGAAATATTTCTTTGTTTCTAGAATATTCCAAGAAGAATGTCATTATATACTGAATGCCAATAATATGATATTTCAAATTTTATGTCAATAAGTATCTTTACATTTGTCTTCACAAACTTTATCTTTGTTCTTGAGTATGTACAATATGAAAGAAAATATATTAAGTGGTCTAGAATACTATTTTTTTTTTAAAGAAAAAAGAAAAGAAATACAGTTTTAAGTATCTTAAACCCAAAGATCATATTTTCTCACTTATCTGTCTGCCAGCTTTTACAGAATGCAATCTTCTATCACCCATCCCTCTCTCATGTGATCACTAGCGAGAAACATGAAAATTTATTCCCTTCTCATTTTTTATTTTTGAATTCCCTCCAAAATCAAAGTTTCTCCCCAAAAGGCGTGAACTTATTATGTAGACAACTAACCATTTTTAATGCTACAATTACACAAGTCCATTAGAGAAAACACCTAATCTGTGCAGTGGTAGAAATTAAGGTACATTCATTTTTTGGTTCAGAACTCATTGGAAACCTTGATGAGTGTGCAAAGATTGTGGGGAATCTGTTGTTTTTGGTGGCTTAAGAGTGATAAAACTGAGTGAAGCAGAAATTGTCTACATTTCCTTTAGCCTCGTTTCATTCTTCTTTCTTATTCAAATTGAGCTACCTTCTGCAAATCCTTCAACCTCCCCAAGTCCATTTGTCTTCATAACAGATCTGGGGAACGTATGTTTATTGAACACCTGCCACTTGTCAGAAGATACCTCTAAGTTGCAAGAGCTGCTGGTCATAAATAGAAGCATGGTGACATAAAGACACTGATAGGAAAGTATATTTAATATGGTTGTGAAAAGTATCTTAGGCAATCAAAGCCTAATGTCATTAAATATTTAATAATTGTTTTTTTACTACAATTCTTTTATAAATACTTGCATGTTTATATAATTTCAACTTTACTATAATGTTAACTGCCCAAAGCAGTCATTCTTACAGTAGTACATCCCTGTGTCTAAGTAACTTGCCTGCAATATTGTAGATACTACATATGATACAATTCTAATTTATTCTTTTCATCAAGTTTCCTTCTGAATCACTGATTTCTATTATTTTGTACTGTATTTGAAGCAACTGTATCTTTCATGGAAGGAAGGAAGGAAGGAAGGAAGGAAGGAAGGAAGGAAGGGAAAGAGGGAGGGACGTACGGAGGGAGGGAGGAAAGCTGATTTACTGGACATTCTTTATCTAGTTAATTGATTAATGGAAGTCACTCTTGAAGACTGTTTCCAGGGCACTCAGGACATCTTATTTCTTAACTTTGAGAGCTAGAACTGGGTGCTGGTGAATGTATGGAGGGAAATATTTTTGTAAAGACAGGGTGATTTGTTGCTGAAGTGATGTGAAATTCTAAGGAGAAGGCTGAGTCATGCCCAGAATTGTGTGAAAACAGTTTAAATGAGATTCCTACACTCCTGAGCAGAATCACAAGTACGATGTGTCCATTTGGAATACGAGTTACCAGCTGGAAAAATCCCTTTATGATGTCAGCGAAATGTGATCCTCAGTTTCCCTCAGAGTTTTTATTTGTTTTATGGGGATGCTTCTGATCTCCTCCTGTAACTGCCCTATTGCTCACACTACTCCATCCACACTGGTGATGCTCCTTTTCATTTAAAACTTCTATCATGTTCTGCATTTAAAACCCACTGTTTCTTTTGCCTGAATTATTCTGCACCCAGGTAGCCACGTGGTTAACTTTTTCTTTCCATTTTTTTTTTTTTTGTTTGTTTGTTCAAATGTTACTTTCTCAGTAAGGATTATCCAGACCACTGTACTTAGCAGGGTCACATCCACCCTCCTTTGCCATTGCACTCACATCCCATTTGTGTTGCTCCACGTCTCCTTTCTTCAATTTGTTTCACCGAATAATGTACCAGATTGCTTGCATATTTATTATGATTATTGTTCTTTGTTTGTTGCTTCTGTTCACTCCCAGCTGCTAAAATTTATGCTCTTTTAGAGTAGGGATGTTTGTCACCTTGATTCACTGGTATTTCACAATCACCAGGACAGTGCTGGTCTTTAACTGACACTTAGGAAAAAATTACTGAGTAATCAAAGTGCAGTGAATTTTATATGCAAGTACACTATTAAGTGCAAATACCCATTTAAAAGTAAGGCAATTATATAGTTAGATATAAATAAAAGAGTATCAATTGGCTTTCTTGAATAAAAAGGAAAAGCAGTGTATTTTTTAAATTTCCTACTTGATAAAACAGGACTTTCTTCTTCCACTATGTTCCTTGAGTAACAACAGATTATAGAATGTAATCAGTGTCCAATTTACCTCTGTCAAGTGAAATTATGCTTCTATCGGGCATAATAAAGTGAGACTGTAGATGATAATCCTTCCATGTGCATAGGATTTTTGCAGGTTTAAAAGTTTTGGTAGAATTGAAAATTCTATAGTCTGTCTCAGATGTTTGCCAATTTCTACCTGGTATGTGATAATATAGTGCATGTTTTTAGAAAAAAAAATTGTAAATAACCTTTGAGCACTGACTGAAGCTTTCTAGTGATTAAAAAATAGCATATACAAGAAAGTCTAAATTTCAGAACAACTGGTTCCCAGAATAAAAGTGAAAGCACTATTTATAGTTCAAGTTATTACATAGTAAACAATAATTTAATTTGGGTAAATAAATCAATTTTAATGAAAAAGATGCTTCTGTCTTAGAAGGTAAATCTCAAAATTTAGGGCTTTGTGAAAGCTTTAATTTCCATGTCCTTCAGGAAGTTTCTATAATTGATTGTTTATCTCAGATTTTGAGAAATGTAAGCTCTTTTTTTGCCTACAGCCAAAGTATGTGGTGAGGTGAAGGGCCAAATAGCAGATTGAGTTCACAGGACCTTGAAGTGGCCATCCACGATGGCATAGATTTCATTAAATAGTGAATTTTTAAATTTAAAACCATTAATTTGGTAATCTGTTCTATTGGGTTGGCCAACAAGTTTGTTTAGTTTTTTCCATAAGATGGCTCTAGTAGTGCTTAGTTGTCTTTTACTTCGTTTGAAACAATTTTATTAGGTTGTATTGTGACAGCTGTCATATCAGCATGGATTTAAAAAAAAAATATCAAAATTGTTGAATTTTTGTGCAGCCATTTTAATGTTGAAGATGGAATAAGATACACAACATTTTTGACATATTATGCTTTATTATTTCAAGAAAGGTTAAAACATAACTTAAACACACAAGAAAAGATTTGTGCATTGTATTGATAAGGTGCAGTGACAGATCAAACATGTCAAAAATGGCTTACGAAGTGTCTTGGTGTTTTGGCCAATAATTCTTTGCTGTGGGTCTGTCTTATGTATTGGAAGGTGTTTAGCAGCACCCTTGGCCTCTACCCACTAGAAGCCAATAGCAAGAGACAGCTGACAGACATACTCAAAATACCCAAATCAATAAAGATATTGGTGAAAGTGAAGTATGTGTCTTTCATTTTATGGGAAAAGCTAAACAGACTATTTGGCCAACCCAATATTTTGCCCATTTTATTTGTATAGATGTCACCTATAATAGTTATTAACATATAATGAAACTTTGTGGCATGGCTAACAAAACTAGAACTATAAAATACTCAGTCTCAACACTTTTAAAGCACCTAAGTTATTCACTCACTGTTTTTCTGCAAAATATAAATAACTTAACTGTCTTTTTCTTGTAATTATTCCAAGGCTGGAAACCACAATCTCCAAGTTCACTGAGGTAACTGCTAAGAAATAGCATTCTCTATAGCCTGTGAGGCTATGTTCTGCAAACCCAGAGCAGCAACACACCCTTTTAATAGCAGAAATTTGCACATACTCTCCATTTATGAAACACAGCATTTATTTCCTTATTTGTGGGATATCATTTCTAAACAAATGGCATTTTCTTATGATTATTATAACTCTGGTATGGCCATGGTTGACAATTTGGTTGTTGTCTCCCTATGCAAATAAGTATTTTGCCATAACATTACAGGTCTTAGAAATCACTTAAATCAATAGTTGACTATTTTTGGATAACAATTATGAACATGTTATATTTTCAAAAGAATTGTCTTCTTTAGGTATTCTTTGTTCATTTGTGCTACATATACAATTTCCCATAAAGTATGTTTTCATAAATTCTGAGTGATCATTTAGAAAAGTCACCATTAAAAATGCATGTCATTCTAATTTTCCCAAGTAAGTCCTTTGAAATTGGTGGCTACATTTTTTTAAAAAAGTTTTTCCCAGTCCTACCATAAAATCAAACATTAAAACAATATCAGCAATATTTCAAGACAAATAAGTGCAGTTGAAGTTTCTTTTTTAGTTTCATCTTAGCCTACATAACTAATGCTTGTTCTCCTGGTCTTGAGTCAGCAGTTCCTCTCAAGGAATCATCTACTTCAGCATAAATATGGAAGTCATGACTCAGTTCCCATATATGTGATATCTGCTTCTAGAGGCAATGTCATCTGGTCCTGAGCCTCAGCCCATGGCCCTATTTCCTATGTCACCTATCAAGCTGTCACAACCTTTTAACAGTCTGTTCTTTTTGTTGTTTCTCCCAGGAGATTTAACTACTGCCTTTATAAGCTTCAGCGAGAGTTTTTAAGTAATAACAAGAGAATAATGCTAGCAAACTTTTGAGATAAAACAATATCAAATGAAGGAAAAGAGAATACTTTACTGTGGCATGAAACACAACCATACCATATGGAGTCAGTTAATGGTTACCCTGAGGATAAGAAGATATTAAGACCAATGAGGGCATTTGCCACTTCCCAGACTTTCTAATCTATTTTAGGAAGCAAATGTTAAGATTTTCAACAATGAGAGGTATATTTTATTTGTAAGAACATAATTTTCTTAAAAGGAAATTTGCTAACAATTACCGTGCTTGAGTTTACATGTGGATTATAATTAGAATATATTATATCAATTGTAAAATATAATATAGCTAAAACATTTATACTAAAACTATGGTCTTGATAAAAATAATTTCATTGCTTTACGGAGATGATTCAAAATATAGAAAAATAAATGTTTTTTCAGAGCTACTTATTTTAGCATTACTCTTTACTCATGAACATCACGTAGCACGGTAGCAATTTCTTAGTTTTGGCATTACCCAGCAGCCATTTTTAATTCAGGGATTTTGGAAAGGCAATATCAAAAAGTTATCAGAGGATACTTACTAATATATCAATAGATGTGTACAGTCATAGGTATTTCAGGAAAAGAAAGAGTTGCAGTCTTATTTCAATAATTAACGTTAGTATTCTTATATGAAGAAAATCAGCATTATTATAAAGTTTATCTTTGATAAAATGCGGAACTTTTATTAAAAACAACTGAAGACCATGACAAAATTCAAACCAAAAGCACAATAAGTTAACAGGTTCTCAGGAAATAAGTGTTCTGCTAAGAATATCTGTTTTCTGAGAAGGACACACTAATATACCCTCTTTCTGTCTAAGAACAGTTTTCTCCCAAATGTTTCATTCCTCTTTAAGCTACTAATTTTTAGTTTTTAATTATTTACTTAATTATTTATGTAATTAATGACAATATACATATATATTTCTTAAGTTACATAAATATGTAACATAATATTAGCTTTAAACTATAATCATGATTGTATAAATAATTCATATCACACTGCATTTATCCTCCTATTTATAATCTACTATGTTTTTGTAGAGACAACAAAAATAAACAAAACATTGCTGTGTGACTAATTATTTTGTTTCCAAATAATCAAAGTTCAGTCAATTTTGAAAAACCTAAAATGTTAGAAATTATATTTTGGTTTGAAATCTGAGTAACATCATCACTGTTGACGAAACAATTGTTAGAGGAATATTTACCAATTTTGGGTTGTGACTGAATTCCACTAAAGGCCGATGCCCAGATGAAGATGGAGGGTCAGGTAGTTTGAGAGGTGAAGAAAACAGGAGAAGGGGGTTGAGGACATCTTGGAGAAGGTCATCAGGAGGACATAAACCCTTATTGACCCCTGAGCTGAACTCTAGGAAAGGGAGGCTCCTCATTTCCTCCCCTGTCCTCGGAATGTACCCTCTACCCACTGTTCCCAAAGAGGGGGCCATTTTCAAAGATTCAGCCTTGAGAGAGTGAGGTGTTACTGAGCCTACCTGGACAGTATATGTGACTGAACCCTGTTAAGGCCTCTATATATAGCCAAAGATATCCAAAACACTAATTTGAAGATATAAGAACTGCAGCATTATTTACAATAACCAAGGTATATAAACTTTTAAGATTTGATGGGCAAGTGCAGAGATCTACTCTTCTGGAGACACTTGAGACAAGCCTTCCTATGTAGGTTAAACTTGGCACTTGCCAGTCTGGAGTAGTCTTCTTTCTTCATTGTCTCCCTGCCCTCCCCAATGGGGGCTACTTTCTGGAAGGCAATTGTGGTTGAATCTTGAACAACACAGGTTTGAACTGTGCAGGTCAGCTTACAGGTGGACTGGTTTCAGTAAATACAGCTGGCCCTCTGTATACCTGAGTTTTGCATCTGCAGAGTCAACAAACTGTGGATCAAAACAGTATTTTGGATTTAACAATCATGGCTTCTAAACCATGGATTCCCAGCCACAGTTTGAAAATACTGTTCTCACAAATCTGTGAATACCAAGGGCTGACTATAATCAAGTTTTGGGCGAGTCAAATGTTGCATGGGAATTTGGGACTGCGTGGTGCCCTTAACCTCTGTGTCATTCAAATACCAACTGTAATAAACTGCTTTATCAAGCCAGTATCAATCCAGGGCAGTGGAGCTTGATTCTTGCAAACTAATTTCAGGGCATCAGTGGAAAGCTCATGCTCATGTGCAATCATATTCAAATAGCATTTTAGAGCAGGTGGGTGCATTCTTGGTGGAACCCTCAAGTATTCTATAATAGAAAAATGTAATTTAATAACAACAGAAATTTCTATTTACAATTATAATGCATGTAAAAGGGAGTCCAATATAAAGAGCTACTGGCATCCAGAATATGAGAGACATCACCTAAAACTGAAGTTATTGCATGGCAATTGAAAATTCTGATTGGATCATGTCATTTCATTAAAAACCAGTCATTATTGTTTATCATGACATATTTCGAAATGCACAGCTTTTAAGATATTCTTGTTATTGAAACCTTCAGAAAATGTGTGTTATTTGTGACGTATCAGAATGCAAGGTATTTAGAAATTTGTTTTCTGGGTTATACAGTATGCTAATATAGTCCAAGTGGTTAAAGCAAAGGGAAACATTAATTTTGCTTTACCATTTTCATTATAATGTCAGTAAAGTATTAAATTGAAGTGTGATATAAATGTATAGTTACATGCTCTAGCTCTATATCAGTGGATCATTTTAAAATATTTTAAGTATCATGCAAAATTAACATTTAACTTGATATTTAATGTTGAAATGATACTATCCATGAAAATAATTTATTTGAGTGATTGGAATATGAACAAATAATATTTATAAAAGATTTACTTTGCTTATGACTAAATTAGCTCATGCAAGAACACAGAGAAATATTGGTAAATAATTGTTCTTCTGTCTATAGATAATATATTTATTTTGCAATTACAATATTAAACTGATTTACCGCAAGTTAAAATGTTAAAGAGACACAAAAATAAAACAAAACCACACTTCTCAAAATAAATCTAGTAAATTACATCCTAAGTTACTAAAAATATTTTAAATTCTTGGACTCCCCTAATGTTATTTATTTAGATATTGTATTATATACAAGCCCTCAAATGGTCTCAAAATTTCTTACCACACTTAGATATCTTCAAGATAATCAGTAAAAAAAAAAAAAAAGAAATTAACTGTGATGTCAGGATTTGGCACACTTAGGTATAAATTAATTTTTATTGGAACTCATTCATACCTACTCATTCATACTTGCCTATGAGTGCTTTTGGGTTACAATGGCAGATTGGAGGCTGTCTGGCTGAAAAACCTAAAATATTTACCATCTAGCCCATTACAGATAAAGCTTTTTTGATTGTTGTTCTATATTAATGATAAGTTTTAAATATGATATAAACTATAGTAGGGTAAATTGAGAAAGTTTAAGGAAAAATCCACCCTCAGTTAGTTATCTATCTATCTATGTAACTATTTTTTCTCTGAAGGCCAAACAATATGACTTTGTATGCTGAGATTTATTATGCACATAAGGCAACTTATTACTTTTCATATCAACTGTTGTTCTGATGTTATTTTGATTATATATGAAATTAATATCTAACCTCAAAAATGATCTCCATATCTATGGTTCTATTTCTGTTCTGCTTGTTTCCTTAGTTTGTTTTTTAGATTCAGTTGTTGATAGCTATGAATTTATTGCCATTTTAATGTTCATAGTTTTGATATTCTTCTTTTTCTTAAATAAGCTCCTTTAACATTTTATATTATAATGGCTTGGTGATGACGAACTCCTTTAGCTTTACCTTTTCTGGGAATCACCTTATCTCCCCTTCAGTTGTAAATGACAGCTTTGCTGGATGGAGTAATCTAGGTTTTAAGTCCTCACTTTTTATCACTTTGAACTTCTTGCCAGTCCCTTCTAGCTTGCGAAGTTTCTTTTGATAAATCAGCTGACAGTCTTATGGGAACTCCTTTGGGGGGGTTATCAGTGGGAGGAGGAGGAGGAGAATAAGAAGAACGGTGCAGGGATTAAGAAATATAAATTGGTAGGTATAAAATAGGCATGGGGATGTAAGATACCATATAGGAAATGGAAAAGCTAAGAACTTATATGCATGACCTGTAAATATGAACTAAGGAGGGGATTGCTGGAGGGAATGGAGGGTAACAGGTGGAGGGGGGGAAAGTGAAAAAAACTGGGACAACTGTAATAGCATAACCACTAAAACATATTAAAAAAATAAAATTAATGTCTAAATCTTAATATAGATGTATTAATTAGTTATTGCTGTTTAATAAATGACCTAAAAACTGAGTGGCATAAAACCATAAGCATTATCATTGCTCATTAATATATAGGTCAGCTGATTGAGGCTTGTGCCAGTTGGAGTAAATCTGTGACTTTCGGATGAGATTGTTTATGCATTTTCAGGCAGGCTGCAGGTCAGTGTGGGGTGGATGGGCAAGAGTGACCTCACTTGAGCTGATTTTCTTGCATGTGGTCTCATTCCCTAGTAGTCTTCTCATTGCTTGTCAGGGATCCAAGAGACAGTAGAAACATGTAGATCCTCTTGATCATTCAGTTCAAAATTGAGGGAGAATTGAAGAATTGGAGGACTTTTGTAATAAATCTAACATAGATGTGAAAAATTACAGCTGAATGATTTTTTGTAACAACTGTTTTGGGGAAGCAAAAAAATCACTAAGTGCATGGATACAAAGAATGTTGGAGAATATAGGCCATTTTTGTAATCATCCTACTAGAGATGCTATAAATTATAACAATAATTAGTTATATCACATTTCTTAATTAAAAGATAATATTTGTATATTCAGAGTGAAGTTTAACTTATTTTAATCGTAAAAAAGTGGGTTTTTTCTTTCTTTTAAAGTATATTTTATTGATTATGCTGTTACAGTTGTCCCAGTTTTTCTCCCTTTGATCCTCTCTTCCTGGCTCACCCCTTTCCTCCAGCAATCTCCCCCCTCTTAGTTCATGTTCATAGGTGATGTATGTAAGTTTGTAAGTTCTTTGGCTTTTCCCTTTCCTATACTATTCTTTTTTATCATTTTTTTATTATTGTTTTATTACAGTTGTCCCATTTTTCTCCTGTTGCCCTCCCCTGCCCTGCCCACTTTCCCCCTCTCCCACAGTCAATCCCCACCCTGTTGTCTATGTCTGTAGGGAAAGTGGGGTTTTTCTGAAGCACATAGTCAACACAGAAGAAAAAAGTTAGACCCTAGATACCAGAAATAAGTAAATAAATTATTCACTCACAAAGGTTCTTTGGGGACTACAGGAAGTTGTAAAATCAAGAGTTATTAATGTCTATTTGTTTAACAGAGACATAACAATATGGCAGATATAATTCAGAACACCGAGAGCTAAGAAAGGAATTAAAATTAATATAAAAAAACCAACATATGACAAGATATCTTTTATACACTCTAAAATCAACCAGGTATATTTCTTAACATAAGGTTTTATATGTAGAAAAAATATCTTATATTGAACATGATAAAAAAAAACAATTATTATTTATTAAGCCGAACATGAAAGCTGACATACTTACAAGAAAAATTCAGTTTATAAAGAAGAAATTAATTTAATTCATAAAATCACCCACAAGCACAGTCTTTATTTTTAAATTACATAATTCAACATACTAGAAAGTTGGGAAAATTCTAATGTAACAACCAAATGTAAAGTATTTTAGTATTCCATATCTTTAAAAGCTATGCCTTACTTTTTGATATCTTTTAACTTGTAAGGCTTTTATCCAAACATTTTCCTTTGTCTTAATAAAAACATTATAAATCATTAAATTAATGAATTTAATTGAATCTACTCAGAGTTCTAATTACTTTGATTAAACCCTTTAATTATAAAGTATAAAGTAGATTTGTCATTATCTAATCAATTAATATCACCTATCTGCAAAAACAAAAACATATGAATGAGCATTTTACTTAGCTCATTTCTTTAAATATATTATCACAAGTTTATTAAATAAAAATTAGATATTTTTCTAAGAGAACAGAATTATATTCAAAGTTTAAATTTTTGAGATAAATAACTTATTCTTTTTGGCCCTAGTACATTTTTGCTGACTTCTGGAGATTCCACATATAAACATATTAAAAGCTGTAATATAAGCAAATTCTGAGGTCAGTATTTACACAGCATCCTTTTATTTTAAAGAAAATAATATTGGAACATACCGAAACAAGACTTTTCAATTTAGATTACAGGATAACTGACTTATATACAAGAATAAAATCCAGTAAATTTTATAAGATGTGTCCTAAAGACAATAGAGTAACCCAAAGTTACACATTTTTTTGTGGATGAAAAAAATAGGAGAATTAATTATATCTTGGTTATGATTGTATGTTTATTTTTAAATTCATACTTAACAATACTTATAGTTTTAACAACTATTTTACATTGTACACAGATATATGTATAAAATACAGGCATGTGATTTGGTACATATTTTTCTATAATAAAATATTTCTCAAAAGCAAATAAATGATTTATCCTAAAGAAATAAGTATTGCAATGCTATATATCTTGAGAAATGAATAAATGTGTTGATTAACAGATGAAATTTGTGTAAGAGCTCTGATTAGACTGTTGTAAGTAGGTATGATCAGTGTTCTATAAAATCAGTCATTAGCAAACAATAAAAATAAAATTATTTTGAAGTCTATTGTGTTTTGTTTATTTGATTTTTTTCTTTTCCCTTTTTTCCAAGGCAAAATTGAAAACCTTTTTCCAATGTCAGCCAGTATCAGGCATTTTGCCAGACAGGCAAAGAAGTGGAAGTAATATCATAAAGAGTAATGACTAAATTTATTTTAGAACCTCTGCTTTTGTAGCTTTGGAAAGAAAGTGATTCATTGCTGAGAAATCAAGATAATGTAATAAAAAAATCCCTGTGGTACCATTCTTGACCTTTAAAGCCAACACACATTTGTAGAATGGAAAACTGAGCAGGAAGCTTGTGTTCAAAACCTTGCCTAGTTATGCTTGGTGTTTCACCAGCTAGACAGTGATCCTTATCAATATTTCAGAGTCTGATGGAGCAGGTACCCTTTTTAACCAAAGGTCATGTTAAGAACTGGAAAATAGAATGATCTGAAGGAAGTCATCACCAGTAGTACTAATCATAGCTACAAGAATGTAGAAAATAATTTAAAAGGAATATTTTGGGAAAACATTTCAGAAAAGGCATTCTAATGGTAGATCTAATTAAGAAGCTTCTAAAGCTGTAATGAGTTTTTCAATATATAATTACAAGAACAGGAAGGTATTCATGCTGATATATATTTAGGAGTTTACTTTGTTTAAACACATAGATGATTTCATAATATTTGTAGAACTAGAAAAAAATGCACATCCAAGGTACACGAATCTGGAACTGGAAAGTTAGAAATTGAAATTGAAGCCACCGCTTCTTCTCATCTCTATCTTTCACTGTATTATCTAATGCACTCTCCTAGTTCTCTCAAAACACAAATTTGCTGATCACTTAGGACTTTTCTGATTGCCAACGGCTTCAACACACCATATTATGCACCCTGGTTTTATAAATGACCAGTCAAGGTCAATACCTTGCATAATCTGTTTCTAGTTCTAAACCTTATAGAATTGGAAAGATTTACCCAATGTAGCATAGAGATTAAGTTCTTTGTGTCAACACTCCTGTCCTCTGATAGTATTAAAGGGATTAAATGCTACAAAGAAGAAAAAAAAAAAAAGGCAGAAAAATGGTGTTGGAATTTCAGTTGATCGCATAGTATGTACAAAGGACATGTAGATAGGGAAGCAACTATGAGCTTCTCTACTAAAATTACATAGATTAGAGGTAAAAAAGTTCACCAATCTAAAACATTTGACTGAATTTAGTTACAACTGAATGAGGGCCTATTTTGTGATCTCCAAAGTAAAAGCTCTAATTCTTAAAATATGCATTGATGTACTATACCATACTGACTTTTTTAAAGGGTTACCAAAAAGCTTTGGAACATAATGATATATAAATCATGTCAACTAACCAGGATTACAACATCAGATTATTTATGATAGTGAAGAGAGAGGTATAAAGGTACAAAAGAAATTTGAGAGAAAAATGTCCAGGAAAAAAAGACAGCAAATACATCTCAAAATATGATAACAATTAAGCAATTTCTATACAAATATTCATTTTTTAAATGTTTTTACTTATTTATATTTTAGAGAGAAGGGGAGGGAGGGAGGAAGCGAGGGAGAGAAACATAAGCTCAAGAGAAAAAACATCAATTGGCTGCCTTCTGCAAGTGCTTCAGACAGAGTCAGAGCACAGAGCCTGTGTCACTGGCATGTGCCCTGACCAGGAATCAAACCAGCAACCTTTCAGTTTGCAGGATGACACCCAACCAACTGAGCCACACTGGCCGGGACCAAAATTTGTTCTTTGATAACATAAAAAAGTTGAAGTAGATTCATATTATGGTCATTTTTTGAGCAATAACTGGGGCAGACAATGTACCTAGAGCTAAAATTATGAGTACTACAAATAACAATAATAATAATAAATTAACAAAAAAATTCTACCCTTGGCATCAGGGGACTTATAATTTAGAGATAATATCTGTTCTACCTCTAAAATCCTGATAACTTAAGTGTTTTAGGGGCAATAGTGGTCTTGAGGGAGATATTAGAAATAATATCACTGACCGGGGGTGCTCAGATCTGCTTAGTACAAGCACTCTTTCATTATAAGATTCTGAAAGCTACAGACACTAAAAAAAAACATAATAATAATAATAATGGAAGCACGTTATCACTTTCTACTAATGGAAGTAATGCAACGAGTCCAATGTTAAACTGATAAAAGCTGAATTGTAGAATGTGAAATACATCTATGGGTCAAAACTGATCTTTGTTTAATTTCTGAAACTCAAATCCAAATTGAGTTTCACTGCCATCTGGCCAGCAGCATGTCATAAGAAATGAAATCAGTGAAGATCCCAGGCCATAGTGAATTTATTAACCCATCTTGTCACTTGGGTGGTTGTGTCAAGTATGAGAGAGAAGCCACAGGTATCTGTAAAACTTACACTCTTTCTTTAAGAAAGGAAGGGAGAAAGTGGGGAAGGAAAGGAGAAAGGGAGGGAGGGGAGAAAAAAGAGAAAAAACAAACAAAATAAAAGGAGGGAAAATGACCACTTCACTTTCATAGAATCCAAAGTCAGATTAGCAAATACTTGGGAGGAAAAAAAAAAGAGCATGTAGTGGGATACGAAAAGATAACATTTCTTGCCACATATAGGATTCTGTGAATCCAAAATTGGAGTTTGAATGATTTATGGATTCACAGAATCTACCAGTTCTCATAAGAGAAGTCCACATTCCTCACTAGGGTTTACAAAGTCCTTCAGCATGTGTTTATTCCCCACTAACTTTCCAAAGTTAACCTTGTCCCTTTCCTCCTGACTGCTAGTTATACTGATTTATTTACTGGTCCTCATGGAACACATCCTTCCTGTGCCTCTCCAGTTTGGTGCACCCTACCCTTTCCCTCCCAGTTGAAGAACTCCTGGTCATCTGTTAGGCCTTCACATCTATAGGGAATGTTCCCTAACTCCCACTGAAAGGCCTCAATGATCCTTCATCTATGATTTTCATAGTGGATTTTATAAAGCATTTAGAAAACCATGATGTATTTTTTTCTTGCATCTTTATGTCTCCCTGACAAACTGAACACACTAAATGTAAAGTAGATGAGGCTTCATCTTTGTGTCCTTAGAGTATATTAACTTACAGGTGCTCAAAATTAAATAGGATATTATTATACAAAAACAAATAGTAATCATGAAATGCTTAAACATTATTATATAATTTGCCACTGACAACAAGAATCAACAATAAGTAAAATAGTACAGGAACAGTTTAAGTCTTCTTCAATACCAATGTTAGCTGTCTTTTAAGAAATCCCCTTTCAATTCCTAAACAATTTGTAATCATTTACATAAATAAGAGATATAACATGAGTTACATTGATATCAAAAAGTGACTCCTATTCTCCAATCCTTTTTGTGCACTCTTATCCTTTGTAACATGACTTTGGAATTCTTCCTTTTGAATCTGGATTGACTTTGTGATCTGCCTTAGCCCTTGGATGCTGGGTTCTGGTGTTTCTTTTGGAGCCCTGCCTACATGAGAAGCTAGCTGAAGCTGACCTGGAGCATGAGTGGACCAGGTGGAGCTGAGCACAGTCACGTAGACCCAGCCTAGGCTTCCCAGACCAGCTAGATCCCAGAAACCTAACCACAGATGTATGGCAGCTCAGCCCAATCATAAGGTCCTCACATCCACACAGACACATATAAAATAATAAGTTTCTATTGTTTGGAGCCACTAAGTATGAGGGTGGCAATTTATTACTTAACAATAGTTAACTAACATAAAACAACACGTAATTTTAAAAGGAGAAGAAAAATATCTCATTATTTTAGAATAGAGAACAGACAAATGCAGATATGATTAAATTTAAAAATATTTGAACAGTTTACATAGAATAACAGATAAGTGAATCAGCACAAACCAGTATCTAAACTAGGTTTAAAACCAAATAACAATTACCCTTTCCCATGGGAACATTTTTGTCTGATTATTTTATAAAAAATTGATCACTACTTTAGGGTTTTAGATTCACATAAAAATAAGTATCATAATAAAAAAAACTTTATTCATAAGTCGTCGTCGGCAGCCGTCCGTCTCGAGAGACGATGGTGTAGCTTCTTAAGAGTCTATCTGCACCGCCGAGAATGGCTGTGCAGTCCGACTCGGGAGTGACATGGTATCTGTCTCCTCCCGTGTTGAATCGACATCATGCGATGACGCTGAAGCTACAGAGCCTGACTCCAAAAAACCTCCGCTGCCTTGCGGCATACCTCTTCAGGGGAAAGGCTAAGGGAGTAAACCCCGACAGAAAATCCGGAGCCGGAGTCCCTAAGGCGGTTTGACGTTGTAGTCAACACCGGCAACTCCTGCGGCGCACCTGAAGCCAAGCTGTATTGACTCCGTCTTTCCCTTGGACCCTTCAGCTGCGAAGAGAGGGGGGGTCTGCTGCATGGGCAACAGCAGACCCTCCATATTATTCATAAGTACATCAACATTTATACCAATTCTTATTTTTATTTTGTTGTCTGGTATCCAATATTTTTGTAAGTTATATTTAGACTCACAAAAGTGATTGAAAATAAGTTTTTCTGACTTGATTTAGTGGCTTTGCCCTCACTAAAACTGAAATATAAACATTACCTTCGTTATATTTCATTACACTTTTTCTTTTTAATCTCTGGATGAAAACTTACTTAGATCAATATCATGATTTATAAAGCTATTCCATTACTTGGAATATTAAACTATATAAAGATTAATAATCTTTTTATTAAATTACTTCTGTCTATCAATAAAGATTTGGAAAAATATGTTTATCTTGCACATAAATGTCACCACAAATTTAACTAAAAACGTAGTTCTATCTGGATCATGCTTTTAACTGACAGACCAAAAAAAAAGTCACATTTACCTTTTTCTGTATGGGGATTTTAATACTAATTTGGTTTTCTGCATTAGTCTTTTCATTTTTAAAATGAATCATAATGCATCTTTCTTATTCTAAGGAGACAGGACAGTAACTAAAGGACTTTAAGAAAGTTTTTAAGGTAAAGTTTTAAAGTCTAAAGGCTTCAAACTAGATATTTGTGCTTAATAATAAATGTATAATAAATAGTATTTGGAAATTCAGAACCATGTATGAAAAAAATGTATAAATGTAGAAAATTTTACACTACTATACTGCATTAAAGTTATTCTCAAGGCTTTCATCACAGTATCATAGAGCATATTGCTAAAGATTGTAATTATATCATTTATATGTGGAATATAAAAAAGCCAGACTTCTAAAAACCTAGAATAGAATGGTAGTTACCAAGGGCAAGGAAGTAGGGGAAATAGGGAGATGTTGTTTAAGGGTACAAACTTGCAACTAATAGATAAATAATTCCTGGAGATCTAATGCACAGCCTGGTGATTATAAGCAAAAATAGTGTTTTATAAACTTCAAGGTTGCTGAGAGGCTAGATCTTATTTTTCTCTTTATTGACTTTATTGGGGTGATACTTTTTAATAAAATGCACTGGTTTCAGGTGTTCAATTCTATAAAACACCATCTGTATACCTACCGTATTGTGTGTTCACCTTCTATCGCTATTTATCTCCCTTATACCCTTCTCTACAACCCCCACCCACCTCTTCCTTCGGTAATCACCATACTGTTGTTTGTGTCTATGAGTTTGTTTTCACAATAAAAAAAGAAATGATAACTATGTGGCATTATAGAGGCATTAGCTAATGCTAAGGTAGTAATCATATTGCAATGTATAAGTATATCAAATCAACACTTTGTAGAACTTAAAGGATTATATGTCAATTATATCTCAATTATAAAAAGGCAAATTATCAGTCCAGCTAAAATCTCTATGTAGTTTACAACCCAAGTATCTAATTATTTACAAGAAATATCAATTTGAATACCCTGTGGATCAAACTAACTAAAAACCCTCCCCATCCCTACAATCTAAATTCTATGAGTAAAATCTTAATCTATCCCTTTGTTTATACCAGAAACTTGATCAGTAGCCATGATTTTAGTTTTTCATCAGAGCCCTCCCTCCTCTTCAGTTTTCTCTGTTTTACACCCCGCTACATCTACTTCTAAAACTCACTTGTTTTACAACTCATTAATGTAATTTAGGCTAAAATTATATTACACCATGACTCAAGTCACAACTCTCAAAATAGTCAGTAGGCACTCATTATAACTAAATATAAATTTCATCATTTTCAAACCAGTGGGTCAACTGTCTTCATGTGGTCCTGCATGTTCCAGGCCTTTATAAACTCAACTCCCTGGACCAGGAGTGCTGAGCTACTTACAAGGTCTGTATTGTACATACTGTTAGGGATGTTACAAATTTTATTTGCTCTTACTATAACACTCTCATATACTCACCCTCTCCTCAAATAAACTACTTACTTTCAGGCATCATTTCCTCCTTGAAGTCTTCCTTTGTCCACAAAATTGGGTGTGAATTCTCATGTTTTCCCAGAGTATCCTGTAATTATCTTGTATCACATCACATCCCCCACTGTCTTGCTTCCTTACCTGTATCTCCAATTAAACTGTAAGATCTCAGAAATCACAGCTTCTTTTTCTCATTCAGTAGAGTAACAGCTTGGTAATACCTGTAATGTTCAGCCAAGTTCTTAATAAAAAATATTTGAATAAATTAAGTAAGCATATAACATATAGATAACCTTGATTTGTCTATTTATTATGTACATTTCAAAGTGGGTTATTAAAATGAATATTTTTCTTAATAAACCTTACAATATTAAGAATACTGAGTGAACCAAGGAGGCAAATTGTTACAGCAGAAAGAAAGCTGAATCAAGTCAGGACAGAGGAGTTCCAGCTTTGAAATATATTTACACCTGTGAAACCATCACTTCAATAAAGGCAGAGGACACACCCAAACCTTATTAAATTGTACACTTAAAACAGTGTAGTTTAATACATGTCATTTATACTTCAATAGAGTTGTTTTTTTAAGAGTAGAGTTAAATTGATCAAAGGAAAGCAATACAAATTGACTTCTGAAAGGCCACACAGTGAGCAGTTGGAAATAGCATTCACATCACCCACTGAAAACACACTGCCAAAGTTATATCAGTCATCTTCCCCCAAAAGAGAACACCAGAGATATACTTAAGTAAAAATTGAGGAGATTTCTTGCTATGTGCATCCATTTTTACCACTGCCTTATTGTTTTCCTCAATAAGTATTATTACTCTCTGAGTTTCACTAGCAGAATTAACCTGCTGTAACTCCATTCTTCTCTATACACCTGTATCATTATAGGAACATGGAATGATTGACTAATATAAATCTAAATAATAAAATTTTGTATTAGTAATTAAAGTCTTTCTGAGAAACCTATTTTTACTTAAACTCTCAGAGATAAAGCAGTCATTGAGCGTAAGCTCAATATTATATTTCCTGTCAGCACTCTGAAAGCTAATTTATGGCTAACACTTATTTTAGGCTTGGGGTTGAGATAATGGTTCATTTAAAGATAAAAAGTTCACAATGCTTCCCTATAAAGTTGCAATATATAAGCTTTCAATAACTTGGCAATATTCCTCTATAGTAATAGAATAACTGCCTGAGAAAAAAATCACGTTAGTCATTGTTTTGAACCTTTCATTTTCATGAGCACTAAGCCATATTTTGTAAGACTGAAAGGCATTTCACGAAATGAAAATGCTGTTGGCTGCTATGCTGACTAATCTTGTTTCTCTATAAAATTATAAAAATAAAAGTCATTTTCTTTTTTCTTTTCTCTTTTTTGTTATTGCTTTGACAAGTAGGAAAAAAGAAATAAAAATAATTGTTTGGTTTTCCTTTATCCCAGTAATCCAAAGAAGTGCATGAGGCATTCCATAAACAGTATTCATACCATAATTTTAATGAAATTGCAGCCACAAGTAAGTGATTATCAGTTCTCTTTTATACAAAGTAACTATTGTATTTATGACCTTTAATTGTAGCCTTATAACTGTTACCTTTCAATTAAGTTATGGGCAAAAATATATAACACAGAGAGTTCAGCAGTATCTAAGAAGTTCAAACTGTGGTTTCTGTTAACTACTAAAACTGACCACGTGTAGCATGATTATAACTCTTTACTCCCGATTCAAAAACATGAAGACATTTATGATTTTCACAAGATTGTTAGTCTTTACTTAAGACAGTTAACTCAGCTTAGATAATAATTTATGAATTCACATAATCTGCTTGCTTCAAACAAGTACAGTACAAAACCAGCCTGTTTAAGTTCTCATAGGGCTTAAAATGATAATGCACATTAGTCAAATTATGTAGTATATTCTTATTAAATATACTTTCCATTAATCCAGATTTTACTTAAAAAACAAAACTAGCCAGACAACTAGTGGGACATCTATGTCTTTATCACATGAATGTGACTCAACCAATTTTCATAACATAAACAAACTCATGAAACCAGCAATCAGAAACAGAACATTATCATAATTCCAGATACACATTTGCATTTACAGGCATTATACTCACCCATAAGGCAGCCACTATCCTAACTTGTAAGACCCTGGGTACCTTTTATATGTTTTTTGACTGCCTCATTAATGAAATTATACAATGGTTTCACTTTTGTGCTTAGCTTCTTTTGTTCAACATTAGGTTTACAATATTTATCTATATTGGTATCATCAGTGTTAATTAGTATTTTAATTCTACAGGATTTAAAGAATTGAAAAATCAATATGGTTAATATATAATAGATATATTTTGTTCTACATGGGTATATTCTGTTACAATGCAAATGCATCTGCCAATTGGCAAGTTTTTAAAATTAAGATAAAAAGTTATTAAATTTTCCAAAATTTTAAAATATTGGCACTATCTTAAAATGTGCCAGTGTTTTCCTATAATGTTTTTCCTTTGCCTTTTGATTAGCTAGGGGGAGTTATAGAAAAAATGTAATACAAAAGAAAAATAGAAAATAGGAGTTATCATCTCCACAGTAAATATTAAAATTGTTATATCCAAAATAATTACATTTCAAATTTTTAAATTGGTTTGCATTACATCTACCTTCTTCAATATAAGGAGATTTACATTTTGCATTTGTATGATGTTTGAAAGATAATAAAGTTTTTTTCACTTATATTCCATATAACATAGAAAGAGCAGTTATGTGACTACCTCTTATATGTCTTGTACAATACAAACTAAGGTGGAATATTCTTAAAAGCAAACATCAGCATCACAGTTATTGTCCTTAAGGAAAGTAGTTTTTGGAACTGCCTATGATGAAGGCAGTACTGGAAGTGGAGAAATAGGAGAAGCAAAGTAATCAAATACGGAGAATACAACAGTCTTGCTTTACAATACTTTTAATTCTATCATTTTTAACGTGTCACTTTCACTTCTGGCTTTTCACGTCCCCTGATCCTCCCTCAAAATCTCCCAAATATGACTTTGAGGTAGAATTTGAACATGATATAGGCAGAAGGAGACCTATTAAGTTAGGCAACCTTAGAAAACACCTTTCAGAAGAATTTCCAAACTCATTTAAAGATAAATGCCTGTAGACTTAAGTCATTTAAGGAATCTTCTTAGCTGATAGTGGAGAACCATCTCCAGTTCCAGGAGGGCTTGTCTTGGCCCCATACAGATCCATAGAGGTGGGAAGTCCTTCTTAGAAGAGGAGGGAGCTCTCAACCCACATGGTTAGGATGCCAACATCTGAGTCTAGGGACAAGAGGAATGTTTCATTGATGGGGGATGAGAACCATGGGTCCTTCTGCAGGCCATGCAAAATTAGTGAGAAGGACCAAAAGTGAGAAAGTCAGGACCAAAGTCCTAAAAAACATTATGCAGAGATACAAGGAAACAATTTCCATTACAGGGGCAAAAGCCACCCATTCACTGACTATTTCGAAAGCAGGAAACTTTCAAGAGGTTAAAATTCTAACACTGGGCTACTGGTGGATGGATAGACAAAATTTCAGTATTAGAAATTCTTATTTTAATCTAAATTATGCAGTGTATAGTCTAGGATTTCTCATTCTTCTCCTGACTCGCGATACAATTGGCCCTGGGCCTACAGTTCTGCAGAAACAAGACTTAGAGGGTTTGACAGCCAACATTGGGTGGATACAAGCCTAACACAACATCATTCAACTATTCTGTCTCCTCCTCCCTCTACAAAATTAGAAGGTTGAGTAAGACCATCTCTACCTGTTTTATTTGTCTACAATCTTCTATTTTCCATCGTTTTACATTTTTCACAATCTTTTTAGAGGTTAGAACTTCTTGAAGTTATTTCAACAACGTGATTTTGAAAATTCAGACTCACTGAAATAGCAAAATTAATCTAGCCACAAAAATAAGACAGAGGTCAACAGTATCTAAGGGCAAAGGAAAAAGTAAATGAGGCTATGATGAGAAAATTATACGTGACCTCACCTTTCTATTTCCTTTGGCTTTAATTTTTATAGGATGCTATATATCTGAGGGAACCATTCACATTTGCTGCAGGTAAATACTTGTGTTCTGAATTTACTGAGACAGGCAGCAGAAGGCCAAAGTATAGGCCAAGGGTAACTAAAATATAGAAAGGACATTTGAGAATGAGGTATACAAATGCAAACTTTGAGGATTATAGAACTTTTGTCTGAGGAGGTGGTAAGCATTTACAGAAAAAATGTAACAAGTTTGCTTTAAACAGATAGAACAAGAAAAAGAACTGACCCAGTTTTTTTTTTCTTTTTATGTGTTTTGAGGAGGTGTTTTTCTCCCCCATTTTCTCTATTCCTAAAGCTGTCATGAGTTGCTACAAATAATTTCAAAAAAAAAAAGAAGAAGAAGAAGAAAAGGTCTTTTAAATTGCAATGTATTGCATGTAGAGTATCTATTCTAGTTCTATGCTTAACTAATTTTTAATGGTGGGAATATAATTTATACTTAATACAAATTCAAACTCTGGATTGAACTCTTAAGAAAGAGGTATGTACTTATCCATCCAGATAATACCATTTTTTTCCCAAATGTAAATGCTCAATGATATTTTCCATTTGCAAACCACTCTAATGGGTTTAACTGAACACATGTTCTTATGAAAAAGAAACAAATAAAATAAAATAAAAATCTATAAACTAAACATATTTTATTCACCTTTCTTTATAACACATACATTGTAGCATAGATCAAATACCTAAGGAGTGGTTTTCTTCTTAATAAATATGAAAAGCACTAATTTCAAATTCACTTTCAATTTAATTTAATACTATACAGAATATATAACCATTTTTACAAAATTTCAGGTGATATAAATCACTGAAATCTGAACTATGGTTTTTATTTAAAGTCAAATAGGCTTTTAAGTATGAGTTTATAATAAACAGGAGATGTGCTTACAAATGTATATATAAGTATTTAACCTGGTTATTAACCTGCTAAAAGAACGTGTATAAACTTAGGGGCTATTGTCAAAGAAAGGCAGAACTTTTTTTTAATTTAGCTTTTTAAAATTGAATTTATTAGGATGACATTTTTCACTTTTTACTTTGAGATAAAAAGTAGATTCGCATGCAGTTTCAAATAATATTACAGAGAGATATTATATGCCCTTTACGGGTTTCTCTCCAGTGGCAACATCTTATAGAATGGAAAAAAATCACAAGCATTATATTGACATTGGTGCATTCCAATGATATTATTCAAATTTTACTTATATTTATGTGTGCACATGTATTTAGTTCTGATTAATTTTACAACCTGTAAGTTTGTCTGTCCATCACCACAGTCAAATACAGAGCAGGTCCATCATCATTAAGACCCTTATGCTGCCTTTTTATACTTTTAAATCACTTCTTTTTTATCCCCCTAAAGATAGACTGTCAAAATTAAAATATAAGAAAATATTTTAATAAACTTTAAAAGGTAAGAAAATATGAAAATAATTCGTAAGACATAAAAGAGGACAACAGGAAAAAAACACAGATGAGTACCTAAGCTAGGTTTTCTCCCCAGAAAGCAGAGCATGGGGCAGCTACATATATGTTATTAAATTTTAAAATTGATACTGAGGAGTTGAAGTAAGTGACTAGGAAGACTAAGATGCAGCAGGCGGAAAAACTAATTTAAAAATTCTTCTTTCAAACTAATCACCACTGAGGGCAACTGGGACAGGATCTTTCTGAGTAGACACTGTGAAGAGCAGTTTAGAACATATCACAAAATTCACTCATGAAGGGACAGAAAGGTGAGTATTTACCCACTGGTACCCACGACTGTCCCTTGTTGGCCACAGACATGCTCATGGGTGTTAACTAAGGTCCAGGACAGAGAGCTATTGACACACAAAAAAATATGCTGTTGGGTTACCTTTGTGAAGTTTGCGGACATAGGGCAGGATGCAACATATCGTGGTAGACTGAGCAGAAGCCAGGTCATACTCAAGAAGTGTCTTATACCTTGAGTTTAATAGATGAGACAAGAAAACCACTGCTTAATTATAAAGAAACACCTCTCAGGTGTAGTGTCTGATGAAGCTTCTGTGACTTACATCAAGAAACCTGGGCACCCTCTGATAAATTCTTTCAATGATCCTCCTTAAGGAATTGTCCAAATTGACTTTACTGTAGATTGCCATTCCTGGAATGAAACAAAAGTGAACAACCATGAAGATCTGTTTTGCTTAATGTGGTAGTTTAAAAATGCTTTTTCACAAGACTAGTGTATTTTTAATGGAAGAAGGTGATAGAATTAATTTTAAAATCTCAACTGAAACCAAACTAAACTATTAGAGTTTCCTCTGTCACTGAATAATTTATTTGGTTTTATGTTTTTACCAAACAACTATTATAAGACCCAAAATATATAATTATTATCAAACCAAATAAAATCAAATTAAAAATTATTAGCAGTTTGGTTGGTTCATCATTAATCATTAATTCTAAGACTTCCTAGAAAATATCATACAGTATAAACTAACATTATGCTGAATTGATTACTTTGGTGTGAGGGTGGGGTGATTATTATGGAAAGGTCAAATAAAGGCACCTGATTGAGGATTTAGCTTGATACATGGGTTGATAGAAAATTAGAGTCAGTTCTAACTCTTGAAGTGAGTTAAAGAATCAGACTGTTCTTGAGCACAATATAAAGAATTTCAAAGACTGCAGATGTAAATAACATCAATTGGGGTTTCTCTGTAGTACTTTTTGTGGTTGATCATATTTTTCCTTATTTACAAATAGGATAAGTAAACTGATAATTAACATGCCAATATAACATCATCAACCAGGATTCTTTAAAGGATGAAAAGGAAACTACTTTTAGTTATTCCAGGTAAAAATCTGCTCACCAGGACTATTTTGGGCAAGTTAAATGTGTGATCATCCTACTTAAAAAGACTCCAGGAAACATTTTTTTTAATGTCTTATTTGTCTTTTCTAAGCCATAAGTAACAATCATAATAATCACCATTATTGACAATAAATACTATTGATGGAGCTGCTTAGTTGGCTGTTAACAAGTACTGCTAACAGACATTAAAAATAGAAACAGTAAACATTGTCTTCCTGGGTAAAATTGAATATTTGTATGGTCCTCAGGAGCCCCAATGTAACTCCAAGCCTACTACACTAGTACCTTTGTCTGATCTGAGCCAAAGTAGCCTGAGAGTCAGGTGCTCAGACAAAGCTAGGACCCAAGTGTCAAGCAGTCAAAAGAATTGAGATACTTGAATTATAGCACTATGACTCTTGACATAGGATCCTTCTGATCCCAGAACCTTAGACAATTGAGTTGAGAGACCAAGGAACTTGTTGTCCAAGGCCAAATAATTAGGGCATTGAGCCAATGTTCAACTTGCTCAGTGCTCCGGCTCAATACTAATAAATGTGGGTTTCCTGAACAAGTCATTAATTTGGTGCTTTTTTTATTATTGTGGGGAAAAAATACAGCATATCTTGAGGCCTACTTTCTCACCAAAATTTTAAGTGTACAGTACAATATTGCCCACAACCAGCACAACATTGCATGTAAGATTTCTGGACTTGTTCATGACTGAAACTCCCCTTTCTCCCTCCAACAGCCCCCAACAACTACCATTCTTTCTTTCTGTCTCTATGCATTTGATCCTTTAGATACCTAATTTAAACCAATATTTTTAAAGTATTGTTTGCAGTTGTTTGGAAGGAAACTGAGTGGTGAATTGGGGGAACACAAAGAAAGAGAAACCTCTTTACTTATCTGTCCATGATAGACTGAATGACAACGCCCAGAGGCATTCAAGTCCTAATTCCAAGTTCCAGAGAACATGTTAAGTTACATGACAAAAAGAGACGTTGTAGATCTTTCAGAGTTAAACATTTAAGATTATCTGGAATTATTCAGGTGAGGTCCATGTAATCCCAGGTAATAAATTTGTGCTCTTTTGAGTCACCATGTTTGTGATTGTCTGTCACAGCATCAGGAACAGCAGCAAACTACATATTCCCCCAGATATAGAGACTGGCCATAAAATTGAGAACCTTACTCAGCAATACAAATCTATAGTTACCTGTCTCCAACACTTCAAAGGACAATATAGTGTCCTTCATAATCACCCTATAACACTGATCTCACTGAGTAGATCATATTAAATGATGCAGACTTCCCATGAAGGGTGTGATGTCAACCATATTTTCTACTTCTCCCAACACTTCCAGTAATATTTTGGAGTCCTGGTTATAATATATGCCCCTAGAAACTAAGCACATAATAAATTGGTCTGACCGTGAATATACCAAGGGAAAGTTGCTGTGTAGACTACATAGCTTGCCGAAGTATTCTGCCTTTTTTGTTTTTTTTAATTTGTAATATATGCTCTGAAGCAGAGGCTGATTTGCTCAAAAATCAAGGATAGAGGTTCTTGTTTATTGTCACCACCTCTTCTCCTAAATAAGGGAATCACTGCCGAGGTTAACAGATGGGGTCAAAACAGAACTAAACTCAAATGTCTCCTCAATGAGAGTTACACCATTCTATTTATAAATTGTACCTCTAGTGTCTCTTGCCTGCCTTGCTTTTTATTTCCTTTAGCACATATCCCTTCTGATTTCCTATATTTTTTCTTATTTATTTTGCTTATTCTATATTTTCTATCATCCCATGCCAGAATGCAATGCATTGGCTTAAGATGTTTTTCTTGAGTCCGTGGCATACCCAAAAACCTAAAAAAAATGAAGAAATGAGTGAATGGCTTAATTAAAATAGAAATTGTGGAGTATGGCTGAGGGAAAGCAGCCTATATAATGACTATTCTGCTTTACCTGTGGATCCAATACTGAAGGTAACTCAGGAGAGTTAACCTTTTTGGGTGAGGATGCGTCCCTCTTAGTGGATTATTTTAGGGAGCTTAACCTGGAGCTGTTTAATCTTGCTGCCTGGCAAACCAGAATTTAAGCATATCTGAAGACTATGATAACTATGTGAGAATTAAATTCCTTCTCTCTGCAAAATCTTTGTTTGCTCACAATACAGCCTGAGGTTTACCTATCAAAACTATACCTGCCTTGTCAGTGCATGAGGGCCTAAGCTACTGCATGATTAGTCATAGAAGGGGACATAGTTCAAGGATGTCTTGAGAAGAATGCTCTTGCAACAGAGGAACCCTATACTCAATGGTGCCAGGCCAACCAGATTTCTAGGAAAGGTTGGGCAAACAAATGGGGAAAAAAGGATGCATAAAGTAGAGAAGATGCAAAAGGACACTCTAGGACAAAGCAGAAGGTAGGATGGGAAAGGAGATAAGAGTCACTTAATAGATAAGTCACTTAGTGGTTGGCAATATCTATCAAAGCAGAAATTGGAGAGTTCGAGAGTTCTGTTACCATGAAAATGAAACACTAGAACAGGGAGTAGGAGAGCCTTGTAGCTGGAAGAGTAGCTTCTAGATCTGTCACGGTGTTGCCAATGTCATTGTCAGACTATTGTCAGCTACTGTATCCTGGATGATGGGTCTGTGTTCCATAAAGCTCTCCTGTGAGGCTGCTGAGATGGATTCTTGTCCTATTATTTTCATTCTTACAGAAAAGCATGCAGTTTAGAACACAAACTCAAGTTCTATTTCTAGCCTCCATTTAATTGCATGGTAGAAATTTAACCAAGGTTTATTTCTAATCCTCATTCCCATTATTTCTCTGGAGTTGCATCAAATTTCAAGAAGCACATGTGGGGCCAGTTTTTGACAACACTGCATGCATTGTGAATGATAACCGTAAATGGGTGGGTGGGAGTTCATCTTCTCTGACATCTGCAGATGGGTGTATGCATGTATATATAGAGCCTTGGATTCTGAATTCACAAAATAATATCCCTTAAATCACAAGATCTCTTCATGTCTCGGCTACTTCTAAGCTTTTTGCACACCTCAAACCCAGGGATATCTAAGGCCACAACTGTTTAGATAACACCATAAACTATTTTTCATTAGTCTTTCTACGTTGTTGAGCAAACTTCAGACATGTCAAGGCTTTTGAATGCTTCCCTTTACCCAATCTGAACTTGACCTGCCTGTGGGGTTCTTGGTGGGGGAGAGGGAAATCAATGTCTCTTTCTGGAATACTACGATATCTTTTCAATATTCACAACTGCCCACCCATTCTCAGTTCTGCCAAATCTCAGTTCTCTGGAACACAAAGCCTTCAACAAGTATTCTCTAAAATAAACTATCTTAGCACAGAAAGGTATCCCTTACTCCCTTTTTCTTTGACATCAGGATTTTTAAAGAAATGGTCAATAAGAATGGACTCTGTATTCTGCAATATCATCTCTTCTCTGAGATGAAGGTAGAAAACTCCAACTGCCTGAGGGAGGAAAAGACACTGCGATACAATAATACTAAAAGAGAAAACTTGATTAATATTTCAAGATAATATGCTGAAATATTCATTTATTATAGAAAACTAGGTAACCTACATACTGTGAATATTAGTAGAAATTTTAGTGCACACAGTAAATTTTTCTAAGAATACTTTTTTATAGATGTTCAGTTTTCCACATAAGGCTTCTAAAATTGTTTCATCAATTATACATGCATTCTTAAACCTCAAAAAGTGAAATCATATATATTTTTCAGCAAAAGAAAGAGAGTATATCAAGGTTATGTATAACAATGTAATGACTTGAAATTCTCTTACATTTGCAACCCGTTACACAATTTTCTCTGGCAACAGAAATCTCTCACATCCCAGAGTCTGAGAAATAATTATAATAAGTGCCATCAGTTATTAGCATTGCACCTTGGCAATTACAACCAACTCCTTAGTATGTTGCTACATTCAAACTTTATGAGAGGAATGGACTGCAAACTTTGAGTGAACCAATTTTACAGCAATAAATTATTTTTTTCTTAAAATGAAGGATACACATGGGAGTAGATGGGTTGCCCCAGTGCTCACTGAAGTAGTAACTTTGTAAACTAAACTGTTACAGTAATTTCACAGTTAAAGAGATTTACCCTCTACCTTGAAAGATTTATTTGTTATACTAGCATCGGATCCCATCTCAATTCTACTCCAGAAGTCCTATACTTCAATTTGTGAACTGTTTTAGTGATCTTTGGTTGACTACACACATGATCTGGAGGACTATTTATTACACATAAAGTATTCCTTTTTAATCAGTTTCACTATGATTGGTTTTTTAAGTAATTACTTCTATTAAAATCAAACATTTCATATTTTCTCTTTATATTCCCTTTTTATAACATGTCTCCAGCATTACTTACTTTGTATTCCAAGAAGACATTCAGTTTTCCCAAGGGTCTCTATGTTTCTTCCCACTTACATTGCAACCATATTGAGGATTTCAACAATTCATCAAGAATCTGACACCTTGCCAGTCTATCAGAAAAAGCAGCCGTGCTTTAATCAACTAAGTTTAAAGGCAAAGAAAGAGTCAGGGACAGAGAGACACAGAGAGAGAGCAAGAAAGAAAAAGAAAGACCGAAAGACCGAGGTGGGGAAGGGAGGGGGGGTAGAGAGAGAGAGAGAGAGAGAGATCTTTTAAAAACACTATTCCTTTCAGTCACTCCAGAATGACAGATTATATAAGAAATACTTTAGTAACTAAAATGATGATGTTGAAATAAATGGAGTTGCAATTTGTACACTAAGGATTTTCAGTACTAATGTCAATGAAAGGAATTAATTTTGTATTCATGAGCTTAAAATATGGCTACATAAAAATATGTTTATGGCATAATTGCTTCTTTAAAATGAAAACGTTATCTAGCTCATTAAATTTAATGAATAAATATAATGGATATTTCCACATATAGTTATAATGGAGAGGACAAAGAGGATAAAAAAAAGAAATAATAGTATCTTACTTTCTTCCATACCAACCTTTGTTTCTTTACTCTAGATTCTTTTATTATTTTGAATTATTTTATTTTTTATTGTTTACCTTAATATTAAATTTGCTTTTTTAAAGTTCCTGTTGTCTCTCTCCTTCTTTCTGTGTGCATGTGTCCATGAATATGGGTTTGTGTATGTGTGCATGTATGCATATATGTGTTTTTTCCTTGTGTTGGGGAACAGGGGGAGAGATAGAGAGAGGAACACAGAGAGAGACACAAAGAGAGAATGAGAGAGAAAAATTGATTTTACCTAGATATTGAATGCTCATTTCCAAATGGGGCCAGAACTGTGGAAAAAATCTTTCATGTCTCATGATTTGAGAGCAGATTTCAAAGTGACAGGAGTACAAGAATATTTTTATGGTCACAAAAATGCCCATTTTTATTTATTGTTCATAAAAAGTTTATATTATGCATCACCATTTTACTCAATCTACTTTAGTAAACTATAGTGTACATCACATCCACTAATGTTTCTCCTAAGAGATTTTCAAAAAAGTATATTTGGTGAGAGCAGCAGATGGACAAAATAAATATTTCCAAGAATGCTTGACATCGGCCACGAGAGTAGAAGATGACATAATTTCTGCAATGGCAATGAAGGGGATGTAGCAATGATGAAATGACTAGGAGTCAGCTGGAGTGTGAAATATGTCTGGTGAATTAAGGAGTATATATTAATGTTACTATTGGTCAGTTTGCTTTCATTTGCTAAATGGCCAAGTAAGAATATCAGAGAAACAAGTACATGCATGTGAATGGGACCACATGAAATGCTCTATTGGAAGTCTTCTAGAAGTAATACAAGCAGATGAGCTAATACAGTTATGGCTTCCCACAGAATTTCTTTCCATGGACCTAGTATTGAGGCAAGTAATTTGTTTTAATGAATCACTAGATTTCTTTGATTCTAATATTCATCTTTTTTCTTATTTTTGATGTCTTCAAAATTATCATATTTTTGATGTCTTCAAAATTATCATTAAGATTTGTACACATACAGGTAAATGTATGTGTGTATATACATGCAGTTCATTGTATTTTTGTCACTGTAAAATAAAGGAAATATCGTTATATGTTTTATATTTTACATTTATATAACTCTTAATTCTCATTAAAAAAAAACATAGCTCCCCAAATTAAATACTTAGAGATAAATTTTTAACCTGGCAAAGGCCTTCCCACTATCTATACTTTAAGACATGTAGAATTTAAATATTTCAAGCAAAAGGTAGAAATTTTGTTAAAGAAGTGGACAGATTGAGGCCCATATCCTTTTTCTTTAGAGACACAAAGCTATTGAGGTATGTCCCTAACTGAAATAGTTTCAAGCAAGATTAATAGGCTCGGAGTTCCTTATAAGTGGTTTTGTGAGTGGGAGAATGCTGGAGGAAAAAGAAAACTTTTTTTTTTCACTTAAGTTTCTAGCTTTGTTAACTGGGAGAATGATGCCATTAAATGATATAGAAAAAGACAAATAAGCCCAATGAAAAATTAGGAGTGTAAATCAGCCTGGAATTTTTTAACTCAGATAGAAAATTAAAGTTAGTATTTCTGGTAAACTTCTGTAAATTTAGATTTAAAATGTCACCTGGTATCATTCATACTCCGTATTTCTGAAGAAAATGTGCAGTAAGAGTTCACAAATGCTTTTTGAACACATTTCAAAAATATTTGTGTACAAATCCTTTAGTTATACAGCTATGAGTCGTTTTTTATCAATACAGTCATGTCTTAAAGTCTAGATCTGTGCTGTGCAATATTATCAGCTTTCCTATTCTTTACATTCTGGATGTATGCCTTCAATCTGATAAGGTTGTTCTGTAATTAGAGCATCTGGTCCATTTGTATTTAACCAATTTCTTATTTGAATGTGAATTCACCTCCCATTAATAGTGTTGCCTTTCTCTCCCTTTCTCTGTTCTTTTTTTTAACTCTTCTTGGTTTAATTATTTTTTATTATTCTATTTAACTCTTCTATTAGCTTTGTAGATTTCCAAACTGTATCTGGTTACAAGGTCTTTTACTGTGGTTTTTAGTGACTACCCAGAAATTATAACATACATCCTTGACTTAGCAAAGTTTAGTACTTTTATTACTTCCTTTAGCAGGCAATGCTCTTTAACCATTTTAATTTCCTTTGTCATCCTCCTGACTTATATTCTACCTTTGTCATGTGTTTTAATTCTCTTTATTTTACCCTCACATCATTATCAATATTGTTCTTAACAGACAATATTCATTAATATTTAATATATTTTACCTTTTTCCAATGTTCTTCTTTCAAACTTGCATCTTCAGCCTTTCATCCAGAATTATTGCCCTTCTCCCTTAAAAATGCATGTCTTTAATATACATCTGCTAGTGACAAATCCTCTTCAGTTTTATTTTTCAAAAATGTCAGTTTTTTCAATATTCACTTGTTGAACATTTAGATGGGTTTGGAATTCTAAGTTGGTAGATACCCACTTTCTGCCCTTTGAAGATGCCACTCTGTTGTCTTCCTGCCTCCTGTGCTCCTCTAGGGACCTCAGCTGCTGTCTTTCTGTTGTTCCTTTGAAGGCACTATGTCTTTGTTCTAGCTTTTAAAAACCATTTCTTAAAACACAGACATGTTTTACAAATCTCGAGTGCGTGCTTTCTAGTTAATAGTTCATTTGAGGGGAGCGATACAAAGCCTTTTAGTTAATTCCTGTCAGGAGTATATCTTGTTTTCAATAAACTAGAGATTAACCCCAAAATTATGATAGAATGACATTTAAAAGACAGTCTTGACCCACCAGGCTAATTCCAAACAGCACGTTAATTCACTCTTGTCCTCTGGTCACCAGCTTATATACATTTTCTATTCTTCTTTATTGTATTTATGAAATGAGTTTAAGCAGAGCCTTGTATTATTCATATCAACATTTATTACCCCTAGCCAAGTCTTCTCACAAAGAAAATGTATTAAAGATTTCCTCTAATAAAATCATCCAGATAAATTAAAATGAATGCTATTCTATTCCACATGTGTATTACATTCTGGTCATTTTTGGCAATTAATTTATTTTAATTAAATATGAACCATTCTCATATGTCTTCTAGGTAACTAGAGTTGAAGTCTCTGATTATAAAACAATTAACATGTGAAATTGACAAATTACTGAAGGTTATTTGTCACCAACCATTTGACAAGGAAGAAATGGGATTTTGAGTTGATGCCGTGGTGTATCCTCAGCACACTAGTGTTGTGTCAGGCTTGGTTATGCGTTAGTTTCTTCTAAACATTTAAAAGTTTTTTCTGAGAATTCCACCATAAGCTTTAGCTTCTTTGATATAAAGGACATGTGAGAGCCAGGTTAAATTGTCACTGTACAGTGGAGTCTCCTCAGTATTGTTTCACTTAAATGCAGAGAGAAGATATTTATTAAAGATAATTTATTAACATATTTATATAATTTATATATGTTGGTCAATATAAATAAAATAATTACAGAGCACAAGACTACAGAATTTGCTCCAATGTAAATGTTAAAGATCCACCATTTACTATGGCTATATTCAATGTTAGACTTTTCTCCATAATGAATAATAGGTCCAACAATTGAATATTAAACTAATATATAATAATAATATCATTTTATACTTAATATATATGTATATATATCTCCTACATCTAAATTAGTTTCTTTTAAATTCTTAGCTTCTCTGAATTTCTTGATGTCTCCAATTGCTAGCTTTATGACAGCTCCCAGAATTTTCCTAAGAGTGATTATTTTCTAAACCATTTATTTCACTACAATAACTAGAATTATCATATTTGGCACATCAATCTCCAGCTGAGAGCTGTCCACACTGATTTTCTTACCGTTTTCCTTTTCTAAATGACAATCTTTCTTACGATTTCTGTCATTTCAGGGTCCTATTCTAAACTGATACAATTTAAATGGTTTTTCAAATCAATCTATGTCTCCTAGTCTACCACACATCCTGTAGCTTTTTCACAGATAATCAACTTATCATTGGCCTAGAACAAAGTTCTAGCAAAATGTAGGGACACATACTTAGCAGAGTAAGGATTTAGGGAGACTCTTTCTAGAGTCCTTAAATATTCCTTTCAGGTAAGCAGAAAAATATAACCTCCACTTTCAAAACCTTTTGTAGCGAAAGGCCTTCCTAATCCAAAATGTAAACTTTTGGAGCATAAGTTATTTATTATTTTCAAATAACCTAATTTTTTCTTATCTGTGATCAGTTTGTAGATTTTGTGTACTTGGTTCAATTAATTAAATTATATTAATTTAAATAACATTTTCAGGATTGGGCATCAGATTAGAAACATGAACTATCTGGCAAACTTAAGATTTGTTGCTAGGAATTTTCCAGCAATAATATTATATAGAAAGACAAAGGAGATCACTTACATGCAAATTTTTTAAAGAACAGAGCCATATGATCAATCAACTTTTAGCTCAGAGGAATGTTGGTACTTAGATTATGTTTTAAAAATTGATCAGGAAATAATTAATAAGATTTGAAAACCTAAGTATATTCTCAGTCTCTATTAAACAATTATTAAATATCTCATCTAAATGTTAAGGGCTTTTCTGTATAATGATTACAAAGTCAGAAAGGTTACTAGTAAACTCTAGGATCTAAAGAACAATTTCATTAAAAGGAAGAAAGATGTCACGGAATTCGTAAATACCTCTAACTGTGATTTCATTCAATGAAGGGAACAGTCTCACCTTTGGCCTCCACTCAGTACTTGCCTGTAGTGCCCCTTTTGTAGTTGTGACAAAGTATCTCCAGTCATCTGCAAATATCTCAGTGGGCAACATTTTTGGGAAACTTTGTTTCTAGATAAAAGTCAAGGAAAGTTTCCTAAATTCCTATCATGTGCTCCGGTTCCATTTGTTAACTTACCTAACAGGAAGGTTTTTGAGGTTGTGTATTTTTAACCTGTGCCCACACCTGCATTTTAAAAGAGGGAATTTATCTAGTATACTGAGTGTGTAACAGTAAAATTCATCCAATTCTTTCTGCCTATACCAACCAATTCCTGTTCCAATAATTATCACCTACCAGAAACATCAATCAATCTTTCTCCCATAGCCCTCTGCTTACCACCATATCCAGGTTTTACTTATTCTGCACGTTCCAGAAGCACTATTCATTTAGTGTGATAGCTCATCTCCTTGAACACTTTGTATTACCTATGCTACCTTCAGATACATCTGCTACACTCAGAGTGCTTTCTCCTTGTCATGTACTCCCTAAGCCCCAAATTTATAACCCTCAGGCGAGATTCATCTGAACTGTGAACAAATGTACTGTTATCTCAGCCAGACTATAATTTATTTGAGGACAGCTGCCATTCACTATTCAATGATATGCCCTGTGATGCATATCACATATATTAGGAAGTTTTTTTCTTTAATAAAGAAATGAAAGAAAAGCATTTTACAAAGTGTAATAAACCCCTTTAATGATTTTATGCTGTCCCATTACTCCATAAATTACAGTCCTAACCTCACCTCTCCTGCTTTAATTCAAAAATGCTCACCCTTGGTGCCACTTCTGCAATTTCACAAGGGAATCCCTTCTTTCTAGCTGATGCACCCTGGAGCTGGGTCTCCTGGCTTGGTCTGCACATTGTGTGGTAGGTTTCAGTTCCCCCTGACCACATGGGTTTGCCAGGATCTTTGTGCGGGGTATAAAGTTAAGAGCCAAGAACAATCTTTTACACCCTTATATAATAACCAAGGAGATTCATACTTTGTCACATTTATCTCCATCATCATCACTTTGTGGAAATTGTGCTATCTGAATGAGGGCATAGACCATTTGTGTCTTTCTAAATATTTCACTTAAGTGAGACAAAGTCCCAGTTTTAAACATTACAGTCTTAATGACTTAAAGTAGATTTTAATTTTGCATTAGTTATTAAACAAAATGTCTTCATTATCCCAAGGACTGTATGTGATAGTATATCAAAATATAGTTTATAATGCAGTTATGGAGGCATGTTAGGTCAAGATCTGATCTATAAGTGGATTCAAAACCATCCCAAACTTACGTTTTACCTTCACTTTATTTATTTTGGGATAAGTCAAAAGATGCCATAATCTTCTGGAAATTCTATTAGGTTAGAAAGAACTACCACCTTGGGGAACCACCAGACTGCTCCCACATGCCTCCATTCCAGGCTCCAAGCTCCGTCATCTTGTTGTTGATTGGTATCTTTTAATATTCTTGAAATAAATCATTAACCTAGTAGAAAAAGGAAGAACAAATGTATAACATATGTAATGTATATGCTCATATAGACTTAAAATCTGCATTTTAAGACAATATTGAAAATCAAAATGACATTTTAAATAAATATGACATCACTTTCTATTTTGAGAAGTTGCAGTTAGTAAGTGAATTGACGAGTATAGCTGAATTTGATGATGCTCAACACACAACAATCTCACTGGTGTTAAAGTGTTCCTGTTGTGATATATGTTAGATGATCAGAATTGTCAGCTCTAAAAATATCACTGGTTCAGTTGTGAAAAGCAATGCTCCAAAGGGACACCCATTGTGACTATGTAGTCTCTTTTAGTGTAGGGTTATATTTGCTTGAAGTCTAAAACATCTGTTTAAATCTGATTCTTTCAACTGGCTCTTCTGAACATTTACCAGTACCTGCTAAAGCCTCCCCTGTGTGACTACAGTGAGTAATAGCCCTTTCATATGAAAGTGTTCCTCTGAGTAGAAAAATGTTTGGATTAGTTGGTAATTTGAGAATTTATAACTTCCTACACTTGAACAATTTAAGAGTTTAAAAGTTCACTTCTGATTACCATGACTTGTGAAATAACTGGCACCTCCCTTGAATTAGTGGCTATGATGAAGATTTCTCAGTCATACTCAGGTACTTCAGGGTATCGGTAAAAAACAACACTACCAGCAAAGGAGACTTGTGTTAGCAGGTAGCCTGGTCACCTCCTATGATAATCTAACTGGATCATGTATGAATAACAAATACCCCTTACATTTTTAACTTAAGAGCTCACCAGACTATACATGCCTCCTTTTGGGGTACTAATCCCCCCACATGCCTTTATGCGGTCAGAGTTTCCTAATTATAGGAAGCAATGGACACAGCATAAAGGTAGAGAAGAGGGTTACCAGAGGCCATCAATGCCCTTCTCCAGCTGCATAAAACCTACATAACTCAAGGAAAGGTCTACTGTCTACTATAATAATCCCATCAAATTCTTAAGAATTTTATTTTGTCCATGAACTTCACCTAACTTCTTGATTTTTCAGGGTAAAGTGAATGAAGAGAATTTCTTAAATTTCTTGTATAATGAAAGGTACTGTCTAAAATGTACATATGATAGTGGACTATAATGTGTAGGCACAAACAATGAAGACTTCACTATACTAGTTTGTGGGGTCAGTAGACACTGTTGAGTGAGCATAGGTACTGTGTGGCCATTGCATTCAAAATGACTGAGCAAGTACAGCAACAAATATGCATCAAATTTTGCATTACTCTTGAACACTCCTCTGTGGAAACTATTCAGATGATTCAGAAGGCCACGGCTATGGGCAACTGTTGATTGGTAGCTTCATCACAATGCACCTGCTCATGCATCATGTCATGTGCAGAGTTTTTTGGCAGAACATCAAATCACCCAGCTGACTCAGCCCTCCACAGCCCAGATTTGGCTCCCTATAACTTCTTGCTTTTCCAAAAACCAAAATCACATTTTTAAGGGAAGATATATCAGACCATTGATGAGATTCAGGAAAATATGATGGGGTAGCTGATGGCAATTGGGAGGTCACAAGGTGCCTGCTTTGAAGGGGATTGAGGCATCATTGTCCTATGTACAATGTTTCTTTTACTTTATATCTTCTTCAATAAATATCTCTATTTTTCATATGACGTGGCTAGAATCCTTCTGGGACAGTCTATACATATAAAGCTTTTCAACAGTTGGGCTGTTGTTGTTTTTTTAATTTTTTTTCTATTACAGTTGTCCCATAGGCTGGTATTTTTTAAAAGGTCAACAATAATTTGTTATATGTGCTATATATCAATAATATATTCATATATTATTGTCTGTGCAGCAGTATTATCAGTTTGCAATACATTAACGTGGATGTGGAAAGTGGTATTCTAGCCTGTCTAAAGAGGTTAAGAAAACACTCTACATATACACAATAAAAATTAAATTGCCTAAAATATAACTCTTTGAGAAAAACAACTGTCCAAATACTCTGACCAAAATCAACTGAAATGTGCTAATCTAGCTTTGCATGTCTATGAAAATGTACTTAATGGGCTCATGATCAGAGATTTATATGTAGGAAAACTCAATGTGACCAAAGATTATATTTACTACATTCACTTGAAAAGATGAACTGCATATTATAATTACAGATAATGATGATTTAAAAAGTAATACTAAAGCAAATGGTATTTTTTAAATGGATAATCATTATAACATTTATAACATTACGTTGTATAGCCATGTTTGATGTTTTGATTCCTGGTTAGATAACGGACCTTAATTTATTGGTAATCAGATGTCTGGTAGATAATAAAGAAAGACTAGAAATAAGATCTTTAGAATTTAAGTGATTGTATTTAATTTTATAGAAGATAATATAATTTGTGATAAAAACATTATAAAAAAGCACTAATCCTTCTGTTAATAATTTATTGATGTGTATAATACTGTTAAATTTTGAATAAGAAGATTAATTAAACTAGGGCTTAGAAAACCACATTATTTCTTTAGGTCTGTTGGCTGTGTGTGCATCTGTGAAAGACAGAATTATATATTCCCTGCTCATTTTAACTATTCATCTAAAAACTTAATGTGGGTTTATAATTTCCTCTAAAATTGATTATCCCTAGTGATGTGTGGATGGATAATACAATGCACGGAGACAAGACTGGGTCCTGGGACACCAATTAGGCTCCTGCTATAGCTAGTTTTATATAGACCCATGGCAGTGGCTTGAAAAGGATGATGTTGGTGATACCAATAAGTGAGCAGAAGTGAAATACATCTTAGAGAAAGAATAAAAAGAAACTGAAGATCAATGAGGAAGATAGAAGGGCTAAGAAAGGAATCTACAATAGATTTCTGGCTGGTACATCAGATGGACGATTGGACAGTGATGTCATTCACTGAAATGAACACTGGAAATCTAATTACCAACTACTACATAAACAGTTCTTGACCTTCACTTGTAAGAAAAGACACACAAATTAATAGGAAAAAGCTATCCTGTCACCACTAACATCCAGCACCTAACTACTTGATGGTGAGGGTGAAAATTTGGAACACTAATATTAATTGGTGAAACCTCTTTGAGGAATGAGTAATTTGACAATGCTTAATAAAGCTGAAAATGTAAATACCATGAGACAGAGCAATCCAGTGGTGTGACTAGAGAAACACTTGCACATTGCCTAAGGAGACACATCTGTGCATCTTCACTATAGCACTGTTTTTATAGTAAAGTAGTGAACCTGCATAGTTTCTTCTCAGGTCTTAGAGTTGTTTTAATTTTTTTGAACAATGAAATATTCTATAGCTGCAAAAAGAAATAAATTGGACCTATATGTACTAACATGAATAGAAAACAAAAATGTGAAGTTAAGTTCAAATGTTGCAAAAGGATATGTACATTAACACACTGTTAGGTAAGTTTTTAAAGCACAAAACGATACTATATATTGTTAACAGCAATAGAAATTAAAAATGATATGTAGGAATTACTAGAACCATTTTCTGGTAGTAATTACCACTAAGGAAGAAAGGAAGACATAGGAGCACTTTATGTATTCAATGCAAAATATGTCAAAGAATTCACAATAATGATTTCTCATGGGGGAAACTATGAGTGAATTTTATTTCTTTCATTAGAATTTTCTGGAGTTATTTTGGCTTTTAATGATACATAATTTTAATAGTTAATAAATATAATTATTAAAATCATTTAAATAATTTTATTAGATCATAAATATAGCCATTTCTTACTATACTCAAATTATTTTATTATGGTGTTTTTAAAATGAAACATATATACATGGAAATATATATATATATATGGGCACCAATATATGAAATTCCATGAATGTTTGCATTTGTCACTGAGTGTTCAGAAGCTATGCATAGATGAGTTATTGTTATCACATACCCTCATTTGTTTCTGTTCACCTCTGCCAACTCTTTAGAAATAGACATGAAGAGTGGTTGTCTCAGCACCAGTCAAATTTGAGCTTCAAATATGCAATATATCATTATATTATAGTTTAGAAAATCAAAGCAAGAAGTTGAGACTTGCTCAATATCAGAATAACAAGTAAAGTTTTAATGTCTTATGCATTTAGAAGTATGTGGCCTGGGTAGACACACCTGGTTACCTAACATGGCTCTGACCCTCAGCCCCTGAATGACTTTGCAAAAACTGATGGTCTTAGAAAGGTGCCATTTCCTCCACTAAGGTTCAGTCTGCCTTTCCCCACTGTCGACATGTTTCACATAATTTTTCTCAATTCCTCAGCAACTTTGAAAGGAGATATTATTGCCGCCATTTAATACTCAGAGAAACATGTGTTTACCAGGCTAAGGTCTCCAAGTTGGAAAGTGTCTTAGCCAGCACTTCAACTATGTTTTCTGACCCCCTGCCTTCCATTCCTATAATCAAGACATTTAGTCTCTTGAATGCATTGGCATGTGTGAGTTTTGTGTAAAGAAAACAAAAGGAGCTTTTGAAAACGAGAACTTTAAAGCATACAATAATTATAACTTATACATAATAACAAGCTACTAACTCAAACATAATCTAATAACCAGAGGAAATCAGCCAAATCCCAGGCAAAGCAGACAGCCTGCAGTTAGAATAGAGATGTCTTCATTCGCCTCCCATAGAAGCCCTTACAATAAAAGCAATGATTTCATGTCTTGATGATTTATTTAGTACTATCTAATTTGTCCTTCCCACTTCCTTATCTTTTTCTCTTTCTTTAGGTTCCTCCCATTATAAATGTTTATTTGGGGATGTGGCTAGTGGAGGAATTACATTTAAAAAATAAAAAATTCTAAATAACTATAAATTGTTTTCTTCTATGATATGTCTGGTTTATAAAACTTGCTCTGGTTTATAAAAATAAAAGGATCAAAGTGTATGTATGCATTAAGTACTGAGACATGACCATTGAGATTATATCAAGGACATGACCTATAACTATGCTGAAGAGCAAATACTAGGGGGAAACCCAGATGACTAAGTGTGTTAATTTTTTTCTTAATGAATGAATGTGATCTTAAGGTTTTCATTGCAGAAATATATGCCCTTAACACTTGTAAAGTTATACACCTTCCAAAATCACCATAGCTCATTTCATGTCTGTAATTGAAGACCTTTTTACCTTGTGTTTTGCCTCCCAGAAACTTTAAATTTTTTAAAATGAGATCAATATGTCTCTGTGGGGTAGATCTTCAAAATTTATATATTTTTGATAATTCTAAGCCAACAAATTTCGCTCTAAGGTAGACATAGTGATGAATTTCATGTTCCAGAGAATATTGCTAATTTAAGCTCTCTGCACACTGAAGTTATTTATTGACTTTATTTAATCCTTAGGGTCTCCTGTAAAATGAAATCTTCACTTTTAATAAAAATATGGAAATAATTTTGGAATAAAGGAAACATGGTAGAACATACCCAAATATTATTTTATTTTCCATTTTTCATTTCTTTCTTAATTCTCTCATCTAATGTCCCTTTTGCTTTGGGCAGGAATGGGGCCTAGGTGGCATTTTAAGAATATTGGAAAAATTACAATTAACATAGAAAACCCATCATATTCCTGAGTTTCAATCCTCATTTCTCTGGGCTTCAGTAACTCTCAAAAAGATGGTAAATCTAAGAAAAGTTAGCAGCTTTGGGGAGCTGTCAGAACTGAAGTTATTTCTAGGACAGAAGGAAGTCCTTGTTGATTCTTCTTTTAATGAAATTTATTACCTGACTGTGGAATCAAAAATTTTTCCCACAATTTATTTTATGTATGGTATTTTAACGACACTGTAGGCACTCTTCTAAATGTCTTATGTATAATAACAAGCTTGCTAGTCACTTTTAGAGGTAGACACCACTATAGCCCCATTTTACAGATTAAAAACATGAGAAGCAGCAAGTCTGAGTCTTTAACTACCAGTTCATATAGCCAGTTAGAACACAATCCAGGCATTTTGCCCTTAGAACTTGTGCCCATGACTACTTGTGATGTTAAGACAGACACAGAATCTTTTTTTATTTTTTATTTTTTTTTGTTTTTTCAATTACAGTAGTCCCATTTTTCCCCCATTGCTCCCCCACCCACCCAGCCCACCCCCTCTCCCGCAATCATATCCCTCCCCGTTGTCTATGTCCATGAGTCATTTATACACGTTCCTTGACTAGACCCGTCCCTTACTTATCCCTCTTCTCTCCCTCCCCCCTCCCCACTATTGACTACTATTCTACTCTTTGTCCTATTTAGTTCATTTGTTTGTGTTGTTCTTTAGTTTCCTGTATTAGGTGATATCATATGGTATTTTGCTTTCTTTGCCTGGCTTATTTCACTAAGCATAATTCTCTCTAGTTCCATCCATGTTGTCGCAAATGGCAAAAGTTCCTTCTTTCTTTCTGCTACATAGTATTCCATTGTGTAAATGTACCACAGTTTTTTGATCCACTCATCTACAGATGGGTACTTAGGCTGTTTCCAGTACTTAGCTATTGTAAACAGGGCTGCTATGAACATAGGGGTGCATAAGATTTTTTGAATTAGGGTTTTAGGATTTTTCGGGTATAATCCTAGCAGTGGAATCACTGGTTCAAAAGGCAGTTCCATTTTTAGTTTTTTGAGGTAATTCCATACTGTTTTCCATAGTGGCTGCACCAGTCTGCATTCCCACCAACAGTGCAGTAGGGTTCCCGTTTCTCCACATCCTCGCCAGCACTTGTTGTTTGTTGATTTGTTGATTATGGCCATTCTGACTGGTGTAAAGTGGTATCTCATTGTGGTTTTTATTTGCATCTCTCTGATGGCCAATGATGTTGAGCATTTTTTCATGTCAGACACAGAATCTTATTTGAGCTTTTGCTGAACAATGTTGTCTACCATATTGGAATGATAAAAATAAAGTATTCTCTATATTAATTTTTTAATTTTATTTAATTTTGTCCCAGTTGTAAAAGGGATTCCTTCTCATCTACCAAGTTTATATGGTCATCTCCCCTTCTGTCATTTTGGACCGTAACATTGTCAATCCTCCCATCCTTTGTCATGATTAGAGCTTGGGCAACAATGTTGCCTGTTCTTCTGCAATGTGCTCAAAATTATTATTCACTTTGCCTTTATTTCTACTATCCAGTATTAGTTCTATTAATTTTCTTTATTTATGTATTTTTATTTATTTATTTTCTTTCTGCAAGTCTCCCTACATCTATTATGGCTCCCTCTTGCTTAAAGGCAACTTTAAATACCAATGTTTGGTTCCTTCTGATTTCAAAAACTATTGATTTTTCCTGACAAGCCTATAACACATCTAGTCTTACCTTTTATCGCTATTCTTAGTGTCAATCCTGGTGAAGACAACAAACTATACAAAGAAGACTTATCTTTGAGACCTTTCACCCTGACTTAAATCCCAATTCCCCAGGAAATACAATACTCTAAACATGGCCTTCTTTTGCCTGATCATCCCATTTTATCTGTTGTCTGACCTTGTCTGCCCCACTTTTTTTCTAGCATGATCCCAAACTCATCCAAGAAACTAATTAAATGAATGTGTAAACAGTGGTAAAGCTTAACACCCTTTCAATCCAAGTAGAGCCTTCCTTCTTTTCTCAAAATAATTTCACAAATATCCAAAGTTAGAGAATTGTGATCCACTTTGAGGCACTGTCCATATCTTTTTATGTATATTTAATTACTAATCCATTAAAAAAATGTACATTTAAAATCTCTCTCTACCCTGATCCAGATTTTATTATGTCTCTCCTGCAATATTATAATGGTTTTTTACTGACATATCAACCCCACAATTAATATTTTAACGGATATTTTCAATACCTACTCATGCATGTATCCAAACAAAGTTCTGGTAGAACAAAATCAAATTATACATTGTTTCTCTCCTTTACATAAGCTTGAAGGCCTAGTTGTGTGTGTGTGTGTGTGTGTGTGTGTGTGTGTGCATGCTTCTTCTTTAACATGGTAGCCACATTAACCTTTATGAAGCATAGATTTGATTATATACCCCTGCTTAAAGTGTTAACTCACACACATACCATCAGCTAATCTTCAGCAGCACTGCCAAGAACAGACAACACAGAAAAGAATAACTTATTCAATAAATAGTGTTGGGAAGACTGAATAGCCACATACAAAGGAATGAAATTGGAATCTTGGCTTACACCTAACACAGCAGTCAACTCAAAATGGATTAAAGACTTAAATGTTAGATCTGAGAGCATAAAACTTCTATAAGAAAAATTAAAGGGAAAAAACTCTTTGACACTGGACTTTGTAATGATTTTTTGGATTTGACACCAAAAGCACAGGTCACAAAAAAATAGATTAATATAAAGGGGGTGGTTACATTAAACTAAAATGTTTCTGCACAGCAAAGGTAATAATAAACAGTATGAAAAGGCAGTCTCCAGAATTAGAGAAAATACTCAGAAACTATATCCCTGATTAGGGATTAATATCCAAAATACATAAGAAACTCCTACAACTCAATAGCAAAAAACAAAAACAAAAAAAACCCAGCAAAAAACAAACACCTGATTTAATTAATATGAATAGATATTTTTATAAAAGAATACAAATAATAGGTATATGAAAAAGTGTTCAACATTACTAATCATCAGGGAAATACAACTCAAAACAATGAGATATAACCTCACACCTATTAGAATGGCTACTATCAAAAAGTCAAAAGAGAAGTGATGTCGATGTTGTGGAGAAAAGGAAACTTGTACACTGCTGGTGCAACACTCTTAAATTTTTTATTTATATATATTTATTTTTTATTTACTCTTATCTATGTTTTATTTTTAAAATATTTTGTAAGGAGATCAACCTCCTAAGGACAAGTAGATTATACTCAGAAGGCCAAGGAAGGTCAAAGCAGTGACAATAGGGAAGACTTCCTGCGGAGCACCTAGAATTTCTCATTGTTTTTGTTTTTATTTTAAGTTGTATTCTTATTTTATTTATTTTTAATTTATATATTTCATTTCTTATTTTTATTTTTATTTTTTGTTATGTACTTTTATTTATATTTTATTTTTATTTGTTAATTTTTTATTTTGTTTTGTTTTTATTTGATTTATTTTTTCCTTTTATTCTTTATTTATATATTTTTATTTTTTATTTACTCTTATCTATGTGTTATTTTTTAAATATTTTTTAATGAGATCGACCTCTTAAGGACAAGTAGATTATACTCAAAAGGCTTAATCGGATGACCCTCTTAAGGTTTAATGAGCTTAAGTATTAGTGAGCTTAAGGCGTTAATAACTTTAAGGAGTTAATGAGCATAAAGGATTTAAGGCACGTGATCGGGGTGTGATCAGCACGTTCGGGCACGTGATCGGGGCGTGATCAGCGAGTTCGGGCACGTGATCGGGGCGTGATCAGCGAGTTCGGGCACGTGATCGGGGCGTGATCAGTGCGTGCCGGGCACGTGATCGGGGCGTGATCGGCATGTGATAGGGGCGTGATGCGCAAGTGATCGGGGCGCGATCATGGCGTGATCAGTGCGTGTTGAGCACGTGATTGGGGTGTGGTGGGCACGTTGGCGGCACTTGCATTAACTCCTTAAGCTCATTAAGCCTTAAGAGGATAATCTAGTTATCCTTAAGAGAACGATCTCATTAAAAATATTTTTAAAATAATAAATAAAAGTAAATAAAAAATAAAACAAATAAAAATAAAAAATAAATAAAATAAAACTTAAAATAAAAATATTAAAAAATTAAAAGATAATTAAAAGTAAATATAAATAGAAATGAAAGTGAAGTAAAAATAAAATAAAATAAAAATAATAGAAAAAATAAAAATAGAAAAAAATAAAAAATAAAATAATTAAAAAATAAAAATAAAATAAAAATAATTAATGAGATGATCCTCTTAGTGGTAATGAGATGATCCTCTTTTTATTTTTATTTTTATTTTAAATTAGTTTTATTTTTTATTTTCTTTTTTTATGTTTTTATTTTTAAATATATTTGAGATGATCGTCTGAAGGCTAATGAGATGATCTTTTTTATTTTTATTTCTTATTTATTTTTAATTTTTAGGAACTGTGTATCCTTGAGCAGGTCATCTGTTTCCTCTGTGCCTCAGTGCCCTCATTTGTTGAACTGAAGACAGTGCCCACCACATTGTTACAGAACCCCTGGGCTGCTCCAACTGAAAACAAACCCACGGGCTCTTTAGTTAGGGGTCCGACTGCCCGCCGCCAGTATTACAACTTTAGTTGAGTGAAAAGAAAATTGTTTATTTAACAGCTACACATATCCTTGCCTCCCCCTACCAAACCTAGCCAGTTTTAGGAAGGTCAGAAACACCGTTTCCCTCCTTCCCAAACACAGTCCAGCTTTACCAGCGGCTGCCAATCATTCAGTCTGATTGGGGAGGTCCTTTCTGTGCTGCGGTGCCCTTCAGCTCTCAATGCAAAACCGCCGGGATTCTCAGCCTCCTTGCAAACTGTCTTCTTTCCGTAAACCCCGTGGATCTCCTCTCCTTCTCCAGAGCACCCCTGTGAACACCCACCAGCGAGGGAGACAGCCCCAGAGCGCGCCCCCATAAAGTGTTCACAGCTGCCTATATATCCCCGACCGCGTCCTCTGATGCAGCGGGTGTTGCCAACAGTTCTGACCGTTCACAGAGCCCCACGCAGGCTCTGTGCTTTCTCCATACCGTCCCCTGGTTCAAGACTCCTCCCATCCACCTGAGGCCTTGGAAGCATCCAAGCAATTTTGCAACGAGACCCCTTAGGCTCCGGGCATGGGGGAACTGGTGGTTTCCCCGCCAGCTTGCTGGCAACGCCCACTGACGGCCTCTCGCAGGGACCAGAGGCCACAGCGCCCCCCGACTGCACCCCTGCTCCGGGCGGGAGACACTGGATGTGGGACGCTCTGTAGCATCGGCACCTGCATACGGCCCCCCTCCAGGCTTCAGGCTGCGGTTCCTCCCTTCGTTCTGTGTCCACTTTTCCTCCTCACCTTTCCCGGATCAGGTCGTGACCCCCACGTGTGCCCCCTCTGCCATCTGACGTCAGCAGCCCGGGAACGCGGCAGGGGGTTCTGGCAGCACCCACAGTGCCTCCACGGGCCTGGCAGGCGCGCGCGCGTGTCACAGTGATGGCGGCCCAGCCTGGGGCCAGGGCCAGCTCTGATGTCCCCTTTTGTAGACAAACAACTGAGGCTCAGAAACAGTTGAACGACATGGCTGGTGGGTGGCAGGGCCCCGTGGAGGGTCCAGGTCCTGAATCAGGCCGTGAGGCACACGCTGCTGAAGGGACTCAGACCCAGGAGGCCTGGAGGGCGGTTTAGGGGTGTGAGACTCTAACCGGAGCCGTGTGCTTTGAACTCGGAGCCCATTTCAGTCCAGGGCTCAGAGGCTGTTTGGCTGTGAAGCACCAACGCCGTGTGTCCCTCGGGACCTCACCGAGGCCCGGGTCGGACAGGAGAGGACAGGCGTAGGAGCCGTTGGCTCTCTGCGAACAGGCCAGTGCAGGCGTGTGGGGGCTGTTCCTTCAGAGTCACTTCTTTAATGGGGAGCTAAGGTGTTAGTCATTAATTGCAAAAGTGATAAAAGGTAGGCACATGAGTATTTAATCGTGATAAACTAAGGGTATGATTTTATTTAATCTTCTGTTCAGGAACCCTTGGGGGTACTTCTGAATGTTCCTGGTCCCAGGAGGAGCCAAGGAAGGTCAAAGCAGTGACAATAGGGAAGACTTCCTACGGAGCACCTAGAATTTCTCATTGTTTTTGTTTTTATTTTAAGTTGTATTTTTATTTTATTTATTTTTAATTTATATATTTCATTTCTTATTTTTATTTTTATTTTTTTGTTATGTACTTTTACGTTTTATTTTTATTTGTTAATTTTTTATTTTGTTTTGTTTTATTTGATTTATTTTTTCCTTTTATTTTTTATTTATATATTTTTATTTTTTATTTACTCTTATCTATGTGTTATTTTTTAAATATTTTTTAATGAGATCGACCTCTTAAGGACAAGTAGATTATACTCAAAAGGCTTAATCGGATGACCCTCTTAAGGTTTAATGAGCTTAAGTATTAGTGAGCTTAAGGCGTTAATAACTTTAAGGAGTTAATGAGCATAAAGGATTTAAGACACGTGATCGGGGCGTGATCAGCATGTTAGGGCACGTGATCTGGGCGTGATCAGTGCGTTCGGGCACGTGATCGGGGCGTGATCAGCGCGTGCCGGGCACGTGATCGGGGCGTGATCAGCGAGTTCGGGCACGTGTTCGGGGCTTGATCAGCGCGTGCCGGGCACGTGATCGGGGCGTGATCAGCGAGTTCGGGCACGTGATCGGGGCGTGATCAGCGAGTTCGGGCACGTGATCGGGGCGTGATCAGCGAGTTCGGGCACGTGATCGGGGCGTGATCGGCACGTGATAGGGGCGTGATGCGCAAGTGATCGGGGCGCGATCATGGCGTGATCAGTGCGTGTTGAGCACGTGATTGGGGTGTGGTGGGCACGTTGGCGGCACTTGCATTAACTCCTTAAGCTCATTAAGCCTTAAGAGGATAATCTAGTTATCCTTAAGAGAACGATCTCATTAAAAATATTTTTAAAATAATAAATAAAAGTAAATAAAAAATAAATAAAACAAATAAAAATAAAAAATAAATAAAATAAAACTTAAAATAAAAATATTAAAAAATTAAAAGATAACTAAAAGTAAATATAAATAGAAATGAAAGTGAAGTAAAAATAAAATAAAATAAAATAAAAATAATAGAAAAAATAAAAATAGAAAAAAATAAAAAATAAAATAATTAAAAAATAAAAATAAAATAAAAATAATTAATGAGATGATCCTCTTTTTATTTTAAATTAGTTTTATTTTTTATTTTCTTTTTTTATGTTTTTATTTTTAAATATATTTGAGATGATCGTCTGAAGGCTAATGAGATGATCTTTTTTATTTTTATTTCTTATTTATTTTTAATTTTTCTTAAAGTTTTCATTTTTATTTTTTTTTTAATTTTTAGGAACTGATTGCCTTAGGGACAATTAAATGCTGGGGCATCCTCATTAGCTGGCATAATGAAATGCCCACCTTCAACTGCCCATTGTCTAATATTTTCATATGATACCCTGTAGGAAAATTGTCAGTGGCCTAACTTTTCAAATTTCCGTTATTACTGAAACCCAGTTCCCTATAAAGTCTTTTCTCTCTTTCTTTTCACACTCCCTGGAACTTGGCCAAACCCAACTTCTAAAATTCTGTGCAAACATTTATTTGCATTATGTGCATAAAATCCCAAGAAAAATCTACTTTGACTTGAGTTGCTCATGTAATCAGAAATAAAATCCAATGCATCACCCTACAAGAAACTGTAGGCAAAGTTCCCATCATACATATGTCGATATAAGGTGAGTTTCCCATACATCCCTTTATAGGCAAGTAAACCACCTCTACCTCCCATGCCCTGCATGTACATGCATCTGTGCACGCACACATATAAACATGCATATGCATACATATAGGGAACTGATTTGAATTTTACTTAGGAGCTGAAAGCACTAAGGATTCCATAACACATGCCAGATAACTTACCATTTGTCTTCCATTTTTGAATTGCACTTGGGTAAATCACAAGATCTCTGTAACCCCACGAAGACACTCGTGGATCATTAAGAGTATGTGTGTTTTTTTCAGCTATTGTAATTGCAAGTCAGTCATACAAACAACCCCAATTAGTAAGATTTGCTTTTATTTCTTGTGTAACAAAAACTCATTAACTATCTTTGAGAATAACCAACTACACACACACACACACACACACACACACACACACACTTATAAGAAAGACACTACAAACCCATATTTCTGAGAATAACAGGCCAGTTATATTTTTTGGTTGTGGAACCAAATGAATAGTTCCTTGCTGATTCAAACCAGCCTTATATGGTTGGCACTAGGGTTTAGAGATAATCACAAATAGATTTTTCTTATTAATTTGACATCATCTTTGTAGCCATCAGGAAAAATACAACCCAATCATCTCACTTTATTGGGAAAAACTGAGGCTTCAGCGATAGGAGAATTAATTCAACTGGAACTAAATCTAGGCTATCTGGTGTTCTTTTCCATGACTAGTCAGCAATGTTTATAAAACCAGATTAACTATATATTTAGACTGACTCATATGCATCTCTATATTCAGCACAATTATTAAATAATTTTGTGAATGGTTCTCATGTATGTGCACTGAGTTTTCTGTAAGTGTCATCAGAGATTTACTCTGCAATCTGCTACTGAAATGGTATATGACTTGTACTTCTTTCCAATATTATAAAATTTATCCAATCAAATATAGATAGTGAAATGTCAATCAGATTCTAAAATAGAGACATCTCCTCTCTGAGTTTTTAAATATTATCTCTGCAGAGAAGAAGGTGTTTTATTTTTATGAAGTCAAATGTCTTAGTTATAAATACATTACTAAAATAATTTTAACTTTACATGCTTACTTAAAAAAAAAATTGTGCTTAAAATCCAGGGAATCATTTGCCCTTGCAGGTAGATAAAGTAATGTTGATGATGGCTTTGTGAAAATTACAAAGGAAATAAACACAAGTTTAAAAAAAGATAAGTGTACTCAACAAAAAGCACTAAACCAAAAATTAAATATCAAAATAAATCAAGTGTAGATATGTGATAGAGATACATGTTTCATACATGTGTGATCCAATTGCATTGTTTTAGAGTGACTACGGAAACTTTAAACAGGGAAGAGGTTTAAAATGATATTATACTAGTTTCCTATAGATGCTTTAAGAGATTTCCACAAACTTGGTGGATTAAAATAGACAAATCTATTGTGTTACCCTTTCCAAGGACAGAAGTCTGAAATCAGTTTCACTGAGTTAAAAGTCAAGGTCTTAGCAAGGCTTGTTCTGTCTAGAGGCTCAGGACAAGAATCTGGAGCTTGTTTCTTCCATTTCTAGAGGTTGCCCATGTGCCTTGGCTCCAGGCTGCATCCCTACAATCCTTGTTTCCATAGTCACATTCTCTTCTACTCTGCTGTATTCAAATCTTCCCCTGACTCTCTCTTTTAAGCACCTTTGTGATTTCATTAAGAATCTACTTGGATAATCCAGGACAATCTTCTCATCTCAAGATACTCTATCATATCACAAAGTTCCTTTTGTGATATAGGATAACAGGTTTCAGAGATTAGGATGTGCTTATCTTTGGGGCTATTACATAGTCTACCACAGAAATGCTGGGATTATTCATTATAAACACATTAGCAAATGCAGTTGGAATTTCCTTATAGAGTAGTAAGACATTAAACTTTCTGTCACCATCAGTCCTCAATAGAACTGTAATGCTGGAAAATCTTACCTTAGATTATGTCAATGATTTATTGAACCTGTACCATCACTAGAAACAAGTTTTGTTCACAAAATAGATTATTTATCTGTGAATCTTTTTCTAGACAAGCCCATGAGAGGAAATTTAAACTACATTGATCGTTGAAACTATTCATTAGTGAATTCATTATTGGCATGTAACCATCCTTTTATTGAGAAAATAAGCCCTAAATGCTTGGCAAAAGTAGCCAAATTATAACAAAGACTGAGAGATAAACTAGGCTTTGGATAAATAGATCAATGGCAGATGTCTGATTATTTTGCTTTTTTTAAATTAAAGCATCATCTGATTATATTTATTGCATATATTTATATGTATACTATAAAGTGAAGCAAGTATTTGATAGATGGAAAATTATTTAGCAAATTAAGCTTTCTCCTAAATATAACTGATTATTTCAAGAGCAAAATATTGTTTTTTAATAATGGAAAGGAAGAGAAGGAAAGGGAAGGGAAGGAAGGAAATATTCATGATTATGAAATTAATTAGATTAGAATCCTCAAAAATACAATCATCTTGTCCATTAAAAAAATGATGGCATCTTTAGTGACTTTAGGCATCCAAATCCCCTGAGAAGTATGGCTTTTTCCTTTTTTCTATGAGAATGGTACATGACACTCTCTACTGATTAAGTAGAGAGGCATGATTCACATTTATCCATATACCATGTTAATTTGGGGCATGAATTCATATAAACTGTTTAGGTGAATTATTTCTGTTCATTTCCTATGTGAATCATGTGGCTCTATCAACACTTATATAAGGCACATATCTTTCAATTATACAATAAAACATAAAAATAGGACACTTTCAATCAGTTAAAAGTAAAAAAGTTTTAAAAGAGTTATAAATACATTTTTTTCCAATTAACATTTTCCCCAACCACGTCACTTTATCAAAATTTGTAAGCATCACATTAAGTTAGAGACAAACAATGGTGAATCATTTTCTTCCCTACATCTGTATTCTTAAAAGTCTGGTTTTAATTAATTGTAAATACCCAGAATGTTCCAAATTACAAAAGTGTGAAATTTATATAATAGTAAAGGTACTATATGGTCTCAATGCTGAAAACCAACATTACCAAAAATATTAATAACATGATAGGTTGTTCTTCAAAAGATTTCATTTTTCTCCAGCTTAGCAAATGAAATATGGAAAAATCTTTAAGAAAAAATAAGACATAATTATGAACTCCTACAGTGTTATAAGCAGATGTATACTTTCCTTCTGGCTTTCCTTCAATGAATCACCACAAATAACTAAATTCTACACTTTTTTAAAGTTTAATTTAGTGTACCTTAAATTAGAAAAAAAAATAGGGCATTTTCCCCTAGAAATCAATAACTACACAGTGAATATGAGCTGAATTATATTTTACCCTTTTATTTCTCCCACTAATATTGAATATTGCAAATGCTTGTGAAGACATACCATGATCGAATTTCCTTTCCAAAGAGCCTAGTATAATCTTCCTTGTATCCTACAGAAATGAGGGTCCCCATGGTTCTTGAGAGTATTAAATTAATTGTCATTAAAGTACTTAGAAGATAAAATGCCCATAAGTGCTAACTATTAATTAGTATTTCTATTATAATTATGACCTTGAAAGTTGAAAATTATAGCTCACTCAATTAAATGTGGCTATACTTAGCAGCTATAAATAGATCCAATGAAGAATCAGATTTTTGATTGAGCAAAGATAAAATTTACCTAAACACATTTCACTCTCATCTTGAGAAAGAACAAACTGTTTATATGTATGCTATACATATGATATATATACACACACACATAAATGCACACATATTTCAGTCATGATAATTAATATTCTATAATATAATAATTATTTAGGGACTGAAATAAATTAGTCAAGCTATATCTAAACAAATTGCAAAAAAAATGGGGTGAAAGGCATAAACTGCAGCAAATACAAATATTGGTTCATGAAATCACCTCTACAAAAATACTATTTTATGATTTTATGTAATAAAACTTAAGTTCTGTATTGATCCCTATTTCACAGGGTGGAGACATAATTTTATTCAGTTTATATTCTTTCCATCTTATCAAGGTTCTGGAAGAGCTAACTGTGAAGCAGCATGCAATGTGTGTGGTGGCGCATTTTTCTGTGAGTAATCCTGCAAGATTGGCACTGTTTTTTATCCCCTGATCTAGGAAGGTTACTTCTGAGCATGCTGGTTATTGCTGAATAGTTCTTATTCTGGAGTGGAGGACACAGAGCCTTCCAGACCTAGAAATTGCCAACACCTCTTTTGTTCATCTATTATTTGTAACACATAAAATACTTTATTTTGAAAGAAGTAAAAAACATACTGCAAAACACAAAATAAGAGAAAAGCTTAAGTACTATCTCAAATTTATGTTTGTACACATTTTGTCATATTGTAATTTTTTAATCCTCATCCGAAGATATTTTTGGTATTTTTAATGACTTGAGAGAAACGATGTGAAAGAAAAACACCAATTGGTTGCCTCCCATTTGTGCCCAACCGGGGGTCAAACCCTCAACCTAAATATGTACCCTGACCTGAAATCATACCTGAAAACTTTTGGTGTACATGTCAATGCTCCAACCAACAGGACTTTCATATTATAATTTTTAAAGAAAAATACCTTTTTATAATTTTTTATAGAAAATATTATAAAGTTGAAGTCATTTTCGCCCTGTTACCAGTTTTGTTTTGCTTCCTGTTTTGCAGATGCAAATTCCAGTCCGAGTTTATATGCTTACACACACAGATACATAAATATTTCTTAAAATTATCAGTTTTTGTTTCTACATTATATACTATTTGCATCATTATGCAACTTACCTGTTTTTACTAAATATATTTCTGCGCTATTCCTTGAAATATATATGCATATTCATTTATGTTAATTATTGCAAGTCTTCCCTCATATTAATACAGCACTATTTACATATGTAAGTGATATATATCTTTTTCTATAATAATGGTCACTTAGTCTATTTCTATATTTTGTTAATACAAACAATTTTAATGCCACACACACATGTTATGTTTAGTTCTAACACCTAAATTTTTCTTTGAAGTTTATGCTTTATATGTTGTTTGGGTTATCTTTTCAGCCTTGAAATTAAAGTAATATATTCTCTTATATTTTGTTTGAGATATTTCAAATGTCAGATATTGTTTCAGTTTGAACCTTTGTGTGTACATGGGTATGGTAAAAATATGCTTTAATGTTTCCAATGTGCACATCAAATATTTCCAAGACCAGTTGCTGAACAGCTGATCCTTTCCCCTTGATTTACAAAACTACCCCTGTCATATTTAAAGTTCACAAGTATACATAGATTTTTGCCTACTTTACACTTGGTTGATACATTTGTCTATTTATTTTTTGAAACTACTCAATCTAAGCACTTACAGCTTTACAATATGACTTGAAATTTGCAATGAGCATCTCCATAGTCCCTACATACCTAATTTCCAAAGAATTTTAGAATGAGTTTTTAAAGTCCCAGAGAAAGTCCTATTGTGATTTGGCTATAGATTGCATTTAACTAATAGAATCATCTATACAGAATTTACATCTTTAAAATGGTGCATGTTTCCAACTTGTTTAAAGACTTAAATAACATTATATATATTTAAGCTTAAAGTACATGTACAAATGTTTTACACATATTGTAAGACCATTCAGTTTTTGTTGCTCTTAAGAGACGTAAAGAGAAACACATAATTGCATTTTGTAATGGTTATTTCTGGAATAAAAATATTAATAATTTTTAAATTATGTTTCCATATGCTTATTGAAGTCACTTACCGTTAAGTATTTTGTAGATTTTCTTGATTTTTATATCATTTATGATTCTTTTAAATATTTTACCTCTTATTTTTTCTTTTTTTTTTTTTTTTAAGTATATTTTATTGATTATGTTGTTACAGTAGTTCCAATTTTTTCCCCTTTACTCCCCTCCACCCAGTATCTCCCTCCCCCAGCATCCCCCCCCAAGTCCATACCCATGGTTCGTAAAAAATAACTATCCCTCCCTCTCAGATATTAAGACCCTTTGTAATCTTGTAAAGGACAATGGGCGAAGGTCTCAAGCTCCTCTAGCTGCTTCAAGCTGGACATGGTCGTCGTCCTACCTACCCTTGGGTCCAGAAATCCCTAATAATAGTGGGGGTGTGGAGGGGAGGGTGGCCTTCCCACATGGGGAAGGATCGTGCAGACCCCAGGTCAGTTGGCTGTCTCCGGACAACGGCGTGCTTGGTTTAGCAGGTTGGCATCCTTGTTGTGTTCTGGGGGGAACAGATTTGGCAAAAAGGGTTAAAAAGCATCATTCAATCCATAACTACTAGGTGACAAAAGGCAGGGATTAATTTTTCAATGTTCCACATTAGGAGAAAAAAAAAAGGGGGGGGGGCTTCTTTGGAGGAAGGTGTGCTAGGCACATCTCGCCTGTCCAAAACCCTTTTGCCCATTATATTTAGTTTGGGCTGAGGGAAATAGTTTATGTTTCCCCCTTCTCAGACCTCTGGGCCCTTTCTGTCCAAGCTATTAGGATAGAAAAGAGAATTCAGTTTTAAAGTGAAGCCCACAGACCACCCTATTCTTCATCAACCCAGCCATTTAGTTCAGCCAAACCGTTGAGTCTCAGGAGGCAGCGCTGCAGAGAGGATTAAGTGAGCCTTTTGCGTACAGACAATCACTGAGGTAATGCGGTCATAGGCTTATGCCCTTTGAAAACAGAAAACACGTGTTAATTTATGTAACATAGCCAACAAACAAGTCTCTAAGTCTGTAAGACTGTCTTATTGGGAAGACATCCAGTTGCAAGGCACTTGACATTCTACTTGCCTGCAACTTGAATCTCTTTGGTGATATCACAGATATGGTTTAATTTTCAAGTGAAACCATTTTTTAAGTGAGAAGAAACTTTTAAGACGGTTAGCTGCCCTACTTTACAGTCTGCCACTGATCATTGTGATTTTCCTTGAATAATGATTTTTCTCCCTAAGATTACTCTCCTTGTCTTTAAAGGGGCTACATTAAGTCCATTTTTAATTTATCCTGTTTTTTTGCATAAACATAACAAGAGCAGCAAATGATCACTTATGATCTTTAGTTCTGTTTTGCTGGAACTTACCCAAGGAACATTTAGGGTGGCCCTCAGTCTGCTCTTCAGGGCACAGAAGCTGGGCCACATACCTGGCATTCATCCTTGCCTGTACACACCTGTCCTTTCCAAGTCTTTCTGGTTTTCCATTGTGCCTTACGGTCCCTTCTAGCCATCTTTCAGGAAAACAACCTTCATTCTTTCCCTGGAGAGATTGCTGTGGACCGCACAACCAACCATGGCAGCAGGCCTTTTATTTCGCGGGCTTTTATTACCTTTGAAAGTCATTCCCAGTCATTCCCATGCCCATTTGCTTGAAATACTTTTTTCCATCCCTTTACTTTCAGTCTGTGTAGATCTTTTGTTCTAAGGTGGGTCTCTTGTAGACAGCATATATGTGGGTCATTCTTTCTAATCCATTCAGCTACCCTATGTCTTTTAATTGGAGCATTTAATGCATTTACATTTAAGGTTATTACCGATAAGTACTTATTCACTGTCATTTTTCCCCTTTGTACTTGTGTTCTTCTCTGTCTCTCTCTGTTTCTTTATCTTCTTAGAGCAGACCCTTTAGCATCTCTTGCATTGCTGGTTTGGTGGAGATGTATTCTTTTAGCCTTCTTTTGTCTTGGAAGCTCCTTATTTCACCCTCCATTTTGAATGAGAGTTTTGCTGGGTATAGTATTCTAGGTTGTAGACCTTTGTTTTTCATTGCTTGGAATATTTTTTGCCATTCCCTTCTGGCTTGTAGTGTTTCTGCTGAGAAATCTGATGATAGCCTTATTGGAGTACCCTTGTATGTTATTAGTTGTTTTTCTCTTGCTGCTTTTAGGATCCTCTCTTTGTCTTTGAATGTTGCCATTTTAATTATGATGTGTCTTGAGGTGGGCCTGTTGGGGTTCATCTTCATTGGGACCCTCTGTGCTTCCTGGACTTGCGTGACTCTTTCTCTCGTCATGTTAGGGAAGTTTTCTGTCATTAGTTTTTCAAAGAGGTTTTCTATCCCTTGCTCTTCTTCTTCTCCTTCTGGAATTCCTATGATACGGATATTATTACGTTTCATGTTGTCCTGCAGCTGTCTTAGAACCTCTTCAGTCTTGTTCAGTCTTTTTTCATTTTGTTGCATTGTCTGGGAGTTTTTGTGTAGGTTGTCCTCCAGCTCGCTGATCCGATCTTCTGCTTCCTCTAGCCTGCTTTTAATTCCTTCTACTGTGTTCTTCAATTCAGAGATCGTATTCTTCATTTCCTCCTGGCTCTTATTGATAGCTTCTATGTCCTTTTTCATGCTCACGTAATTTTCTGTGAGTTCCTTGTAGTTTTTCTGGAGTTCTTTGAAGTTTCCGCTGAGCTCATTCAGCTTCTCCATAATCCATGTTTTGAATTCCATATCTGATAGTTCGCTCCCCTCTATTTCATTTAGCACTCTTTCTGGGGATTCTACCTTTCCTTTTGATGGGAGGTTGTTTCTCTGTCTCCCCATTTTTTTGACTCCTATTGTTTGTTGGTGCTTCCTAGAATGATCTGCACTTCCTGGATCTGCCTCTGGTGGCGTCAGATCATGTACCAGTCTGGCCCTAGGCAGCCTGTTGGAGACTTCCAGGGATCTACTGCTGTTGTCTGTCTTCTTTGATTGTTAATCTGCTCAATCTGTGATTAGCTGTCAGGCTTAAGGACTGTGGGTGTGGCAGCTTAATTCCCCTCGGCAGGGCTTTTGCTTCCCCTCAGGCTGACGCCACTTGGAGGGGAATGGTCTACCCGCAGTACTGGGGATGAGTCAGCACTGGGACCCAGTCGGCTGCTCCTCCAGTTCTCCCCTCAAAGCCACCGTGCCAAACTCTCCCCAAGTGTCTCCAGTCCTCTCTGCCTTCCCTCTGCTTGAGCCCAGGGTAAGTGGTGGCCAAAATATTTTTGTATGTGATCCACTTAAGAGCTCTTTTTCTCCTACTGTTTCTCTCCGGCTAGCAAGAAACCCTGTGGCTTTTCGCTTTTCACAGCTGATACTGTTTTACTTTCCACTCTGTTGCTGTAGGCTGGGAAGCCCAGCTGGGGGTTTAGACCCTGCCCTTCTCAGGGGGAATCCCCGGCTGCTGAGCTGTTTCTCAGTCCCTTCAGCTGCCACCCATGTGAGCCCAGCCAGCCCTTCCGCGTCTCCGCACTCCCTACCGGTCACGTTGTGATGTAGCGGCCTTTTCTGTCTCTCCGTGGTTATAAGACTTCTTTCCAGCTAGTGTTCGTTGGTTGTTCCAGATGATTTCTCCAAAATTAAGTTGTAAACCCAGACTGGTCCTGGGAGGAGGTTAGTGTAGCTTCCATTTACTCCTCCGCCATCTTGGATCCACCTCTTATTTTTTCTAAGTAATATTGCTAATATTTTAATAATGTTAAATAAGTTTAATATTTAATTATGTAAAATTAGAATATTATTACATACTAGGTAAGCATAATTTCCTGTTTCTAACCTCAATGAAAATTTTTGTAGTTTTTAGCACATTTGTTAGCAACTGTTCTATGAAAATAAATTAATTTATGATGCACAATTTTATTCTATAGGACACAACTCATCTTGAGAATATAATGACAATTATTTTTGAAAATTATCAGAATTATTTATATTTTTATCCTAATTTTGAATATATATGTTGTAATAAGAAGCTCATATTACACATTTTAAGTAACAAACAGGGTAATAAAAAGTTCTAAGTATTTTACTTTTTTCTACTTATTTTATAAATGTGATCTAAAATAAAATGTTAATGCTACTCAAAAATGAATGTCTATATCCATTTAGTACATTTCACTGATTTGGTTCAATTGTACCTTTTCCCGTAAGTGTTATGCTTTAGGCTTTGTTCCAGATCATGTAAGATTTAATGTGTAAACAAATATACTTCCTGTCTAATATTTTGTGCTAAAACAGCAAGCTTTTACAGATGGCCTAATTATAGAACAATGGTGATAACCTAATAGATAAAAAGAGCCACTTGAGTCATAAAAACTTTTGCTATCAAGCCTCTCATTTTAATGATTCAAGAATGAAAATATGAAACTCTGAATCCTGATTATTCTTTCCATAAGTATAGTATATAAGCAATTTATTCAAATATGCTAACATGGAATTGCATTTTAAAGCACAATGTGTAAGGGAGTCATACAGTGACAAACATTTCAATGTTAAACAATGAATAACTAGCCAAGGTGTATTTTATTTTGTGTTATAAACATCAATGTCTTAATCTTAAATATGCTAAATTGCTTTTGGGATGCTTCAGTGGTCTTGAGGAAATCATCTACTGTACTGAACCAATCGCTCTCTAGGGCATAAAACTCTATTCACAATTCTCCTTTGAATATAAATATGATGATAATGGCCAAAATAAAATTTCTGTGTAAGCAAATTTAGATTATAATTCAGTTCCAAGATTTTTAAATAGTGGTATTAAAATGGAAATGACTAGCGTGCTAAAAAGGGTTTTCTGCTCCTACATGTGAAGCAATGTGAATTAATTGTCAGATCAAATTACAAAAGTATTTAAATTTATATTTAGCAATAAACATTTATTATTTAATTTATGTCAAAATAACAAAGTTTTAATTCCATTGGTTTGTCCAAATCTGTTTTGCCATCTTTATCTCCTTTTCTTTTAGTGTATGCTAGCAAATCTACAATCGATTTAAATATTAATCATTCTGGAACAATTCCCAGTTAATCCCTATCTGTGTTTATTTGCTCCCATTCTTCCCTCCACCAAAAATATTTTTCTCTTTCCTAATGTTTTCCAGACAGGCTTTACCCAAAAGTCATATCATCCTCTGCAAATGCATTGCATTTATAAATAATTATAAGCCAATTTTACAGTCACGCGTAAACTACTGGAAGTCAACTTTTAGTAAATAGTAGGTAGATTTTAAATTTTATTTTAGAAAATATTAATATGAATTAAGAGCTTTTCCCCTCAGGATATTCAGGTTTATTTCATTTACAACTTTGGACCCTATTTTCCTCACTCTCCTCAGTCCCCTGGGATTTTCACTGACTTTGAAGTGGTCCATCACCTAGTCACCCTTGACATTTGCCAAGAGCCCCAGATCCATATGTTTGTCTGGTTGTTGCAGAGTTTCACCTTAATGTTCCACTGGCAACGATAACTTAATTAGCCCAAATCTGTGTTCACTACTCTTCTGCCATATTGTATCTGCTCTTGGTGTTACCACTATATTTTTAGTAACCAAAACGAAAAACTTGGAAGTCACTCTAAAGCCTTCACTTCCTTAACCTTCTTTGTTCACCGAACCACCTAAGCCCCTGCATTTTCCTTCTTGTCTAGCTATCTCATATCTATTTTTTAAATTCATTAGTGCTGTCACCACTGCTACACTCAGAACAACAGTATGTGGTTTTCATGGGACCACAGTAGTCTTTTAATTTCATCTACACTTCACTCTACACCCATTCATCCCACAAACTGCTTTCAGTTCAACCTATTTCTAAGATGCCAATCTGTCATTTGAGAGACCAGCTCCAAACTATTACTAACTTTTTATTGTCCTCAGAAAATATTTAACCTTTAACTATATTGCATGGCTCTTTATAACCTGACTTCTTACTTTTGCTAAATACTTTCACATACACTCATACATAACCAGTATATTTTTAACATTTTAAAATACAATGTGATAGAAGTTACAGTTTAGGATGAAAACCATGTTCCCATTCAGTGGTATAAAGAAAAGACCACCAGTGTTGCTAATTAAGGATAGTCAATAAAGTTGGAATTACTTCAACAACAATTAACAACTATAACCATGATTTTCAGGTATGTAGATGATCATATTTCTTAAATAGTAAGATAGAGGGATAACCTTTCTGGATCCATACAAACTCAGCAAATGACTGAAATCCCAGTGGTTTCACACCTGTCACCACAACTCAGAACATTAGAGTCTGGAAAACGTTCCAGCTCGTGAAACCTGTCAAGAGACCTGGTACTAGAACAATCTCATTAGTGATCTCATTTAAGTTCTGCTTTTGTTCAGGGCAGCTGAAAGAGGAAGTCACCAGTGTAATTTACTTGACAACTATACAAATGTATTTAGACTAGATACAAAGTAAGAAATGTGGGACAACCATTACAATGCTGTTCCTTTGGGGTTAGTTAATTTTAATACACTCTTGCTGAAAATATTTATATAAAGTAACTTATTGAGGTCAATTCTCTTATCGGTATATACAGTAGGAATTATGTTTCTAGTCCCTTAATACTGTGATGTATTACCAGATAACCCCCAATCTACATGCCAAAAAGAATGTAGAAGAGAGAGAGGGGTGTTGTTGCAATGTTAAGATAATAAAGAAAATATATTTGCCCTTCTCCTGTCTGAAAACAATAAAACCTATGAAGGAATGAAAAACAGGGAAACATAATCAAAACTTCAACATCTACTCAGAAGAACTGCCAAAGATGTTGAATATACAGGCAAGGGGTAGAGGACAAAAGAGACAATTCCTGGCCTACAGAACCCAGTAAAATCTCAGAGTAGAGAGGTCCCTGGTAGGTGACCTCATCCTCATCTTAATCACAAAAGCAAAGACCTATTGATTGAAACAAGATCTGGGTAGAAAGAATGCTATGTGACCTCCTCTGAACCATGTTGAATAGGGTGGCATATTTAGGGAGGTGCATATGAGCCTAGAAATCTCTGGGAGAGCCAACTTTGCAAAGCACAAGGCAAGGAAGCCCCCAGGTGGTGGTGAATAGCACTGCACTATTAATTTTGGTCACCTAAAATTTATGAAAGATCACTTCTTTCTTTACTCAGTTCATACATATTTGAATGTGAATTATGTGCCAAGCATTCGTCTTTTAGCTGACATGAATGAACACAGCAGAAAAATCTCTGTTTCTATGACCTCTCCATCCCTCTCTTTCCCACCCACGTGTGCAAGCGTGGACACACACACACACACACACACACACAACACAACACAACACACACCCATATTATGCAGGGTCTTAATTAAAGGCTTGGTATCTTCTTGCAGGCATTCCCGTATATTGCTATTTTTTAGATATCTGTTCCAATAAGGACCCCTCTCATTCAAATACAAATAAGGAAATAGACTTGAAATTTATCAATATTATGTAAGAAAATATGATAGTGAACATAAAAAGTAAAAATCAAGGCACATTTTAAGGAGAAAACATACTTTATCATGAAGCCAAACCCACTCATTAATCAAATCCTCATAGAGTCAAAAAATAATAATAACAATGACCTCTGTAAATAGAGCTCAAAATAAAGACTTAAGTGGGAAATTAAAAAGCAACATGAAGAGATTTTTAAAATAAGTAGGTAGAGCTCATGAAAGAGGTCTAATTAAAACATAAAACCATCAGAAAGCCTCTCACCACACTGGAAGCAGTGACAAGGAGAATGGGTACTTCGGTTGAAAAGAACCTGGAGGAGAAGAGTAAGAAAATATGTCAAATGGACAGAAACACAAATAAAAGAGACTCAATATATGCTTAACTGATATCCTTAATGAACACAAAATAAATGAGACCAAAAGATATAACTCAAAGAAACTTGTTTAAAATAAAGAAATCTCAACTCCACGAATTGAAAGATGCTCCAATCTCTTACACAACTGATGCACAGTTATCTTTAGTGAGTCGCGTCTTATGTTATTTATCAGATGTCCAAAGTAAAACAAAAATCATTATGAATCTCAAAGCAATAATATGAAAAGAAAAAAGTTAAATATTCTACAAGGGGATAAAAACGAGACTGAATCTAAGCTTCTACATGTCATTATGCAACAGTAGAAAACAGTGGAATATTGCCTACAATGACTTTAGTAAATGTGTGTTTCATGAATTTTCCCTATTTTTAAATTAGAGCTAGAAAATGTAAAAATTTAGCAAAAGGCAAGTATTTCCAGGCTTCTATAAACTCAGAAAGTATGGCTAGCATGAGTGATTTTATTAAAAAATAATTAAGGACCATATTTCCCAAACAAAGAATAAGTAGAAATGTGTTGTCATTAACTGACAGCAAATGAGATCGACTTAAGTGTAACTTTGAAGTGTCAGTAGGAGAATTATGAATGTAAGATAAAAAGTAGATGTTATAAATCACAACAATTTAAACATAATAACACAACTCAAAGAGTTTTAGAAGAAAAAAGAATAAAGAAAAATATGTGAGAAAGTGAGAGTTCAAGATTGTGACTTTCTAGCATGAGAACAAAACAAAACAAAACCAATTAAAAGGAATCTACAATGAGCTTATGCAGTTCAACTAATGAGATCGTTCTCTACCTTGAACTTTTACTCTAGAAATGTTCAGAGATTTTTGTTATTAACAAGAGAACATGCAAAAAACACACAATGGGCTAAAAATAGTTTATTCAATAAATGGTGTTGGGAAGACTGAACAGATACATGCCAAAAAATGACAATAGACCATTTTCTTATGCACCACGAAAGAATAAATTCAAAATAGATTAAAGGCTGAAATTTTAGACTCAAAACTATAAAAATCCTAGAAGAAAACACACTAAAATTTTTGGACATTGCTCAGAGCAATAGTTTTTATGATGTATTTCAAGCAAGAGAAATAAAATTAAAAATAAATAAATGAGACTACTTCAAACTAAAAAGTTTTGCATGGCAAATGACTCTCAACAAAATGAAGACAACTCACTGTTTACTGATACATCTGATAAAGGGCTAATATCCAAAATTTATAAAGAAGTTATAAAATTCAACATCAAAAACAAAAAAAACAAACAATCCAGTTTTTAAAAAATGGGCAAAGGTCCTGAATAGACACTTCTCCAAAGAGGGCATACAGACAGCCTTGCAGACATGTGAAAAGATGCTTAACATCACTAATCATCAGAGAAATGCATCATATATATTAGTTTTGCCAGCTCTAGAACTGTAGTAAAAACGCAACTTGATACAATATATCCTTCTGTGTAAGATTTCTTATTTTCAGCAAAATATTTCATAGGTTCAGCCACATTGTAGCATGTGTTAGAAATTCATTCTTTAGCATGGCAAAATATGAATATACCACAGCTTATTTATCCATTCTCCTAGAATGTTCCTAGTTTTGTTTATTATGAATAGAGTTGCTACAAACCTTGTACAAAATATTTTTGTGAACATGTGTTTTAGTTTCTCTTAGGTAAAAACTTGGAAAGATAGAGGGTTTTTTTGTTTGTTTGTTTTTTACTTAGAAGAAACTTCTAATATTTTCCAAAGTGATTGTATCATTTTTCATTCTAACCAATGTGTGAGATTTCCAGTTGCACCACAATCTAGACAACACTTGGTATTGTTAGTCTTGAATTTAACTAATTCTGGATGGTATCAAAATTGGGGTTTAATTTTAAGTTCCCTGACAACTAAAGATTTTGAACATTTTCTTATGTGTTTTATTTTTTTTCATTCATAGATGGTGTTTCATAATATCTTTTGGAAAATTTTCTTTGAAAAAACTTTACCTACTTTATTGATTTCTGTTAACTCAGCTTGTTGTGTTATAGAAGTTTTCATAAATTTGGATACCAGTTCTTGTCACAAATATGATTTGCAATGATTTTCTCTGTAGCTTGCCTAATTCTTTCCCTAACAGTGTCTTTTATTGTGAAAATAATAATAGTTTTGATAAGTCCCATTTGTTATTTTAAAGCTTTCAAATTTTAGCTCACATGTTCAGATTTAGGAACCATCTTAAATGGTTCTTATATGTATAGTTTTGTATTACCTGAGGTAGGATTTAATGTTCATTTTTTTCTGTATAGATATCCAGTAAAACTTGTTTAATGAATTTTAATCCCCCATTGAATTGCTTTGACATATTAATATTAAAAAACATGAAATTATAAGTCTGGATACATTTCTGAATTCTCTTTTGTATTTCACTTACTTGTTATTAATTACACAAGTAAAACAGTCTCAATTACTTCAGCTTCAAAATAATTGTCAAGTCAGATTGAGCCCTTCAACTCTGTTATATTTTTAAGAATCATTTTGGATATTCGGGTCTTTTGTATTTCCATATTAACTTTAAAATTAGCTTATCAATATCTAAAAAATATCCCACTGCTCCTATGATTAAGATTGTATTGAATCTATCAGTCAAATGGAAGCATCCCAAGTTTTCATCAGTAGATGAGTGGAAAAACAACTATGGGACATTTACACAATGGAATACTACTTGGCCATAAAAAAGAAAATTTTACCTTTTGTAACAGAGGGGATGGATTTTGAGAGAACATTATGTTAAGTGAAATAAACAGTCAGAAAATGACAAATACCATATGATTTCACTCATATGTGGAATCTAATGAACAAAATGAACTAACAGGCAAAATAGAAACAGGCTCATAGATAGAGAGCAGAATGACAGCTAGTCAGGGGAGGTGGGTAGGACAGGGGGTGGAGAGATTGAGCAAAAAGAAAAAGGGACTTATGAGCATGGAAAACAGCATGGTAATTGAAGGGGGAAGGGGTCTATGGGGACTAAATGGTAATGGAAAATACAATTAAAAAATGAAAATGGAATGTCAAAGAGAAAAAAGAAAAAGAAAACCAAATTGCTGACAACTGACATCAAGTCTTCTGTGAACACAGTTTCAGTCTCTTAAAAATTTGTATAAGCAGTGTTATATTACTTTTATTGTAGTGGTCTTGCACATCATTGTTAAATTTGTTACTTAAGAATTTTATGTTTTCTGATACTATTGAATTTCAACAGCTTATTTATTTTTCCTGATTTTTGCTGCTAGTTTATAAAAAAAAATTATTTTTGTATACTAGCCTTGTATCCTGCAACTTTATAAATTAACTTACTAGTTCTAACAATTATTTTGCAAGTTTCTTAGAGACTTCAACATAAACAATTATGCCATATGCAGATAACAATTTTCCTTTTCCCTTTTCACTCATTCTAACATTTATTTTTTACATATGGTAATAGGTAAGACCCCAGTACAATATTAATCATAAATGATAAGAGGGAGCATTTATCTTATTCCTGACCTTAAAAGCTAATGGTACATATTCTACTATTGTTGATCATGTTATATAATGGAATTTTTTTTTATGATACCCTTTATCATTTTGAGAAAGTTTGATTCTTTCCCTAGTTTGCTGAAGCTTTTAGTATTTTGAATAAATATGAGGTTTTTTCAAAAACTTTTGCACATTTATGGATATGATTTTATGGTTTATTTCCTTTATTTTTTTAATAAAGTGAATTACATTGACTTTCAAATGATAAATCAAAATTGTATTCCTGTGATAAACAATACTTCACTTGATCATGTTATTAACATTTTTAATGTTGCTGTGTTCGATTTTCTAATATTATTTTCAGCAATTTTAATCTATCATTTAGTTTCTCTGTATCTATCATTTGCTTTCTCCTTTAACCCTTTCAGTTTTGCCATTTATTTTTGAAAACTTTGTTATTAGATGTTTATACTTTTATGATTGCAATTGACAGTTGACCCTTTTATCACTATCCATCTTTCTGTTTTGCTCATTTACAGAAATAGCCACTTTCTATGTGCCAAGCACTGTCTTAGTTGCTAAAATCCAAGACAAACAAAAAATATTAAATATCAGGCTTTCTCTTAAATAATTCACAATGCCATTGTGGAAGAAAACAGCCAACCAGTGATCAAAATTTAGTGTAATAAGTCCTATATTTTAAAACATACATTACATAACATGTGAGCACAATGAAAAATACACCTTTACAGAGGAGTTGGCACTTGGACAATCTGCAAATTTCATCCAGGTGCATGTGTGCACAATAATGTTTTTGAGGACATTTCACTGTGTCATTATCCCTGATGAGAATAGCTACATAGATTTTGAATAAAGATCTATGGGATAATCCATTTCGCTGACATTAAAAGATTACAGTATTGTCTTAAATTCTTGTTTGCACACAACATGTTTACCTAACTACAGTATGCTTTAGACAGATTTTTATGTGCCTCTAGCCACATTACATAACTAATACTATATGAAGTAATTCCAAACACAGTTTCCCTTTTTTAGGGTAGAAACTTCTGACTGAATTAATACTCATCATATGTATTTGGCAGAAGAGAAATCTGATTTAGTTATAGGGTTGTGGTAATCTTATAAGTTTGCCAATGCAGTGACTACCTCTAGGATTTATACTTTGAATTGGTAGTAGAGATGTTTCCACCAATCAGCAGAAAGGCTATCCTAGGCACATAGATATCACTGCAACTTGTCAAATAAATGAAATGTTGGATGAAAGAGTTTCTCTCACATTCAATAAAAAAGAATACAAGCTTATTTCTGTACTGAGAATCAAAGACAGACTGTGTCTACATTCTCACGTGGGTTTCAATTTATGTGTAACCAACTGCAGAAGTATATTGCAAGTTTCATTGCTTGAAAAAGAAGCTGCCGAGTATCATGTTGAAAATTTGTGCCTGTCTACAGGCAGTGATAAACGAAGCAGTAAACTAATGAGTCTGTCACCCAAAATCATCTATCACCTGTCTCATCATCAAGATAGCTTAATTTCCATAATTGTTAAATTGCATAATCACTTCTCAATGCATAATTATTAAATGGAGTTGAGCATTGCATAGGTGGTGTCTGGAGCATCAGTTTTGGGCATTTCAGTGCCTTAAAGATGAAGCCAATGGCCATGTCACACAGGCAGCTGCATGTTTCTACAAAGAATTAGTAAATTGAACAGAAAACATGATCTCTGTGTATCATAGATTGCATGGTTTTCTGTGAGCTCCAAATTGCTACATTTTGGTAATTTTACACATCACTTTCTCCTTTAAAATCCACTGAAATAATTGTTCTACAAATCCCTGAAAAACCACAGTTTTAAACTGCATGACAATTTATGTAAACTTATCTTTTGAAAGTTAAAAGGTAGTAATAAATATGAAACCTATACATCTTTGAAATTTAAGGAATTATATAAATATGATTATTAAAATAGATTGGTGATAATACTGTGTTCAAAATATATATTGTGTCATAAAATAAGCAATTTCTTAAAAGTTATGTAGTCCATTTCCTTTTATCCTGAATCATGAAAGATCCTAAGATTTAAAAATGTGTTAGGACATGATAGTTTAATAACATTACTTTGCAGGACAGCTCCAAGTTCTTACATTTATAATCTAAACTCTCATTTTTACTCACTTTTGATTTTTCTTAGAAATAAAATTATTTTTCTCTTGACTTATTCTGCCTAATTTACAACCCTAACTGAATTTTTATGAGGCTTCTTTCAAACATTCATTGGTAAGGTGAGTGGATGATGAGCTGATTTTTTGACTAATAAATGTGTCTATTGGTTTATACAAAACGATTGGGTTCTAGAGTTTTCCACATGGTAAAATACTGTAACACAACATTCTGTATAATAATTTTGTGGGGTTGAGGGAGGTAGTTTAAATTAAGTACATCAATTAAAGAATGCTGTAAACTTCACATTCTTCTTCAGTATTGTGTGAAACTTCTTATGTACCAGTAGATAACATCTGGATATACCAACTCTAATGAAGCAAACAGAGCAGGAAATGATCTCTTTATCACTACTCATCTGACAGCTGCATATTGCTAATTAAACTGTATATATCAATGAGAGGAAGGTTCAAGCCCTACTAAAACCTACCTCTATTCTTCACTGCTAAACCTAAGACAAGTCAGTGAGATGAAAAATCAAATATGCATTTAAATATAGACTCTCAATTACCTTGTTTTACTTTTAAAAGTTAGTGCTAACTCAGTTTTCTAACTTTTAATGCACAAAAATACAACATATTTGCATACTATGATTTTATTATGTAACTGTTAAATTCAGTATATAATTTTTTAAGTTCGGCATACAATATATATTTTAGTCTTTGAGTTTTAATAAAACCAGAAATAAGTCAAATTATTTGCTCCCTTAGGCATGTGTTATCTCTTCCTCAATAAAAATAATCCAAACAGGGTCCACATAGCTCTGTACTTGAGAAATATTTCTGGAAAAAGAAAAAGACATTATATCTACAAATAAGGTTTGATAAACACTAAATTCTTTTCTCTGTCTTTATGGTCATCTTTCATACAAACATATTACTGTCTCTGAGAATTCCTGCAGTAAAGACTCCTATTTCTTTGATGATAGAGTTTGTTTCCCCACTGAAATTCCTATTAGAATAAACTTTTGTGCAACCTGTCTTAGAATATTCACTGATGTTAGCTTAATTTAGCATTGTCAAAGAAGGATCTCATGTCAGAAATCTAAATAGCTCCTTCTGGGATACCAAGGCCTCATCCACTTGAAGGGTTGGCAGGCCCAGGACAGTATGCCCCCATCTGGCAGCTGGAACTGGTATGAAAGGTCTGAATCTAATCAGGCCATGACTGGCAACCCCTAACCCCTTTTCTCTCTCACGAAAAAAAAAAAAATTAAAAGTTTGAAAGTGTCCTTTATTTAAATGTAATGCTAAGTATTTTCTAAGTAATCACAGGGCCAAGTAGAATAGCAAGTCTCACAGAACTACTAGAATGTTATCTTTCCCATGGGTTGGTTGGGTTGAAAAACAGCAGGAGTTCCTTCCAGAGCTACATACTTTATTCTGCACTAGAAGGAATGACAGTCTTTGTAACTGTTAATGGTTGCAATGTCCTTTGTGTCCTGTCATTATAACACTTCCTTTGATGGAGTATGCAACTAAAAACTAACATCCAACATAACTTTATATTTTTTATTGATCATTTTCTCCACAAGGTAATTTTACTGCATATAATTCATAGATCTTAGGTGTGCCATTTAAACAGTCTTGACAAAATAATACACTCATATAAACCATGTTACTATTAGGATAAACCCTGGCTGGTTTGGCTCAGTGGATTGAGCGTCGGCCTGCGAGCTAAGTGTCGCTGGTTCGATCTTCCAGTCAGGGCACATCAGAGAAGGAAAACTCTGATTCCAAAAAACCTCCGCTGCCTTGCGGCATACCTCTTCAGGGGAAAGGCTAAGGGAGTAAACCCCAACAGAAAATCCGGAGCCGGAGTCCCTAAGGCGGTTTGACGTTGTAGTCAACACCGGCAACTCCTGCGGCGCACCTGAAGCCAAGCTGTATTGACTCCGTCTTTCCCTTGGATCCTTCAGCTGCGAAGAGAGGGGGGGTCTGCTGCATGGGCAACAGCAGATCCTCCATATCACCCTGCCCAGGCTCTGTAGCTTCAGCTTCACTGGAGAGGACACTCCAGCGTCATCGCAAGATGTCGATTCAACACGGGAGGAGACAGATACCGTGTCACTCCCGAGTTGGACTGCACAGCCATTCTCGGCGGTGCAGATAGACTCTTAAGAAGCTACACCATCGTCTCTCGAGACGGACGGCTGCCGACGACGACTATTAGGATAAAAGAAATAATTTGGGCCTATGTCAGGGATTCCCAAGACCAGGTTAGTGATTTCCTTGGAGGATCCTAGGAAACAGCAGTGACTTATTACAGCAAAAGAACACAAAGCAAAATCGGCAAAGGGAAAAGGTGCATAGAGATATGTCTAGCAGAAGCCAGGCACAAGCCTGCAAGAATCCCCAACAACTGGAGTCTCACAGGGTGAGATTCATTCCTCCAGCAGCAAGTGGTGAGGACACATGTGGAATGCTGCCTGCCAAGGAGGCTCATGGGAGACTCGGTGCAATGGTTTATATATATTAGAGTTGTTCCCATAGACACAATCTGCCCAGTGTTATGTGGAAAATGTAGACTGAGAAAGAAAGCAGGTGTTCAGCCAAAACAGTTTAGGACAGTGAACCATTCTTGTTATAGAGTGGTGGGAACCCTCTGGAAATACAAATTTTCACATGTCAGTTGAGGGCCAACTATGCAAGCAGTACTTGCTAAAGATAAGATAACGTCTAAAGAAATAAATGACTTTTAATATTTCAATAACTAAGAGGTACTGGATTTAAGTAGAATGTTCTGGGAGATTGTGAAAAGTATATGTATTAAAAGGCAACATTCCCTACACGTGGCACACTTGGCCTATATTTACCACCCCTGCAAAGTTTCAACGCATATTTTGGGTTAAATAGGCTTTATCTGCTTCTTCTTTTTAAGAAGAATCGTGCATTTGTACTTTACTTTTAACCTTTACATTTTACAGAAGAGGACACTGAATCACAGAAAGTTATACCAAGATTAATGGTAATAGGGCTAGGATGTGGGATCAGGCGGTCTGCACCTAGGGTTCTCTCTCTTCAAGACTACAGGGTACCACTCAGGAAAACCCATTGCAAATTTTGATGAAGATATATTTATATATCAATCTGTGAATGCTGTTTGATGTTTGACCCTCTGAGATTAGAGCTGAAGGCAAATAAATATGAAATTGTACCCATTAAGAACACTTTGGAGGTGGTTAATTAGAAAGCATCCCAAGGAAGGTTAGTTTATCAAGTTGTCAGAGTAGTTGCAGGAAATGACAGAAGGGTCAGCAGACATCTCCAAGAGCCTCACACCAGGGGAAGCAATCAGTAAGCAGCAAATAAGTCCAGCTGCCTGGGCAAGTCAAACTGGGCCAGGTTTCCTTGAGTTCTCCTCTTTCTAATTAGTCGTGGATACATCTTAAAATGACGTATATAAGGACTAGAAGAATCATTTCATCATATCTATTATTATAAAGTATTTGACATTGAGTAAGAAAATGAATATGTTCTTACCTCTAATTGACGATGAAAAAACCAAGGCTCATTTGCCAAAATTATGAATTCCAGACACAGAGCTCAAACTCAGTTCTTTGAACTTCAACTGAAGTGTTTTTTTCCCTTTACCAAATTGTTCTTGTTTGATAAATTCTGGAAACACAGACAGCTAATCCTTAATGCAGAATTAATTCATTATTGAGATGTCTGTGCTGCCACATTTAATTAACTTCATTTAAAAGTAGGGAGAAGTAGTAACATTCAGAGTGCTGATACTTTCAATTTTTAACCTAGCTGGTGTTTTTTAGGGCTTTAAATTGATTCCCCACAAGATGCAGAATCTTGACGTCAAGGGTTAACATTGAGATTGTGATGAAATTACAAATTTTAGGTAACCCTAAGTCTAAAACATGAATTTGTTTTTATTATATCTGTTTTTGTTTTTTACTTCCTAGGAAATTGAATGTAACCCCCATAGTTTCTATGTCAATTACACATACATATGTATTTGTTGTTAATCAAATGTATTCAACTGAATATGTATATTTTATACTTGAGTTTTATGTACACTGTGACACCCAGCCTGGCTCACCAAACCTATTTAGCCCCAGCCTTCAACATCTTGTCGAGGGGAATTAGTTAGGTTATTCTCCTGAAGTCAGTAAAGGAGGGAGGGAGATGGGGGGGGGGTTGAGACTGGGGTGGGAGAAGAGGGGTGTGGAGAGAAAGAGGAGAGAGAGAGAGAGAACCAGGTGCTCTTTCTAAAGAACCAATCAACTTCCCAAGATTTCATGGGCTTTGAAAAGGCCCACCCCCTAGTTAGACTGACAGGTCTCTTTGGTTAAGCACCCGTCCTACGCCATTTTTGACTTCAATTGTGCACGAGCCTGCCTCCCCTTGATCCCTCCCTCAGCCTCCTGGTACCAAAGTGGGGAAGGAAGGATAGTTAATCCTCTTGATGGAGCAATGCTAGGATTCTTTGGGATGTGAAACTGTTTTTTTCAAGTGAAGCAAACAGATTATGTTTCCAAGTTTATTAAGCTGAATGTCTAATTCCCTTTACTTCCATTTTCTTATTAATAATTAGCTAATTACTGATGGTAAAATTCTGAATGTATGACATGGTGGTATTGCCAAGTGACCCCTGTTAATGAAAGTAGTGGACTTGGAACCTCAAGATGTCGTTCCGACAAATCAGAAGAAAGTTTGGAGCATGGAATAAATTGGTTTAACTCAGCTTGTTTGAAAATCTCAAAAAGCAGCGTTACTTTAAAAAAAAAAAGTAGGAAAGTAAAAAAAAAAAAAAAGAGAGAGAGGAAGAGAAGAAACAGCTTTCCTAGTTAAATATTCTTGATAAATATTATATAATATAATTCTCCCATTAAAAATGTATAAGGATTATTACAGCATATTAAAAGAGCAAAAATTTTACAGGCTCCTATAAAATATCCACACACTAATTCCTGGTGTTTGTGATTAGACTATATTCGATAGCAAGGGGAAATGGCAGTTGAAGATGGAATTAGGTTTGCTAACCAGCTGATCATAAAATAGAGAGCTTATACTGGATTACCCAGTTGGGCTGAAAGTAATCACCAGAGTTCCTATCAAGTTGAAGAGAAAAACAGAAGTTCAAAGGCAGAAAAAATTCTCTGCCTGCTACCCTGGCTCTAAAATTGGAGGAAGGGGCCAAGTGCCCTGGAATACAGGTGAGATGCAAGGAAGCTGGAAAACAGTGAATTCTCCTCAGGAGCCTCCAGAAGGCAAACAGCCCTGCTGACTCCTTGATTTTAGCCCAATGAGACCCATGCTGGACCTGTGACATCCAGAAATGTAAGATAACTGGTATTGTTTTAAAACACTTTTGCAGTTATTTGTTCAGTAGCAATATATATGAAACTGCAATATGTAGGCAGTAAATAAGCTGGTTCACTTATTGAATTTGATGTTCACCAAATGTATTGCAAGAATCATATTTTCCTTAAATACCTATCGACATTACTTGTTAAATGCATATTTAATATAAATATCATTATTATACCTAAATTAAGCCTGAATTTCTGAAATGCTGAAAAGTCACCTTTTACAAAATAACCTTTCCATTTCCATTTCTATACACTTTCCACAAATTATATTATGGTGGAGGGGGAACACTGTGATTAAATATTTAAAGGTACCTGGGGCAAGTCTTGGTTTGGTATAAATAATGAAAATATGTTTTTTTGTATAATTTATGTAATATGTGGATCTGAAATCACTCTTTTAGAATGAATACTTATTCAAAAAATGATAGAAAGCAATCTTGCCCTCCATATAACGTACAAGGAGGACCTTTAAAAAAGAAGTGTCATTGCTATTTGCATTTGCAGCTTTTGATGTGAAGGAAAGTCTGCATAGCTATCTTCCAAAACTTTCACTACATTGCCACAAAAATTTCAAATCGGACTGAAGAGAGTCAGTAAATCCTCTGTGTTTTATAGTGTTTACCATTCCAGAAATTGTTGATAGCTGTTCTCCAGCCTTGAAAACACACACAATAATAATTTCCCTTGATCTTCAAACTATCCCCTTCCTCTAGCACCACTGACGTTCTTGAAAGGGTGTTTTATGTTTACTAACCAGCTTCTTTGTGCTTCTATCTGTTGTGATCTGATTATTCACCATCCCTTTTGACACCCCTGCCATTATCACCAGAGATTCAGGCGTCACATAACAGACATCCATGTCGCATTTGACATTATCAACATAGCTTCAGGTGGACTTGGGAGTTGTAGGTTGTGAAAAATAACATAGGTGGAGGTATTTTTAAACAGAGGGGAAGCAACCATTCCAGAGGAAATGCCTTGCATGTCCTGCTTTGTGAATCGATGGGTCAAAGCACCAACATTTCAAGAAGTCAGCAAAAACAAAAATTTTCTGTCAAAGTGATAAAAATAAGTGAACTTTTATCTAGTAACCACTTCCCATGTTTAATTGATGAGGAACAAGTCTAGCTTTGCTTGTTAGTATCGATGAACTAAGCAACCTACCTGATCTTTCTCCTTTCTTGCCCAGAGAAACTCTGATTCCTTCTCCTGTAATTGAGGCACTGTTTGGGTTTCTAACTAAATCTGTATACCCAGAACTGCAATTATTTGATCCCAAATAAATGCTTTTGCCTCTTGACCTGGTCTAGGTGTTTTTTGTTTTGTTTGTTTTAGGTTGACAAGGTGCAGCCCACTCTGTGAATGCAGAGGTTTTGAGTGGCATGAAGTAGTAGGAAGACTAACATGTTCAAGATGGTGGTTCCACATGGTGGAGTTGCATTGGAACTGGAAAAATCTTTGATAAACTCTATATCTAGAGGTTCAAAGAATGGTTGTGAACAGGTGGCTAAACTTGGTGTGTTTTCAGGCAAACAATTATACATAGTGTATTTTGTATCTTATATAATTAAATATTTGAAAAATTGCTCTAATTTTTTAAAACTTGGGCATTCTGTAGTAGGTACTTTATTTTGAATCTACACTTAAGTATCTTTGTTTTTCAATTTGTGTTGAGAAATATGTAGTACAATGCATACTTTCCAAATTATTTATATAACTGACACATATTTATATAAGTGACACATATTATTGTGTCACTTATTCCTTCAGACTATACCAAGTACATAGGTACTCATTGGGATTATTCAGTTTGTGAAATGATACATTAAGTAGAAAAGGGTGCTAATTCAAAAACAAAAAATGCTATGGCTTGATAAAACCCACTGATATCTGGGTATTATAATTGTATGTCCTCTAAATAAATAAGAAGTTGCAGAGTAGTCAATTAGAGCACATTTATACTTGCCTAATTTTTTAAAATTTAAAACAAAGCTGTTTCTTTATGCCATCTATTATTCTTTTAATCATTTTTCTTGGTTAAGTAGCCAAATAATAACTTGCATGACATTTATACTGTAGAAAACTTTAAACATACTTCCAATTTCATGAGTAAAGCTAAAGGCACAAAGGTATCAAAAGTATTGATGTTACATTATGGGTGCTCTTCCCAAAGACTGAGACACAGACGGCCATGTAATTTGTCACTTTCTTGCTCAAGTTAAAAGTCATATCTTTGGTATATTATATGTTTTCCAACTGACATTGGCAAAACAAGCTAGAAATTAGAATGTCCAAGTAGTCACTCTGTCACATAGCTTTATTTATTTTTAAAATATAAGTTCTTAATTTTCAGGTAAGAAAGTCATTGATAAAAACATTATTGAATACCTGCATTTATTCTCAGGAAAAATAAATCAGGTTCCATTTTAGCATATAAAAGTTTTGAATTTTATGGACATTTAAATTTCATAAATGGACACGTGAAATTAGATGTGTTTCAAACACATTGAAATGTTTCCTTTTTGTGTGAAAATTTGATAAACTGAAACAGTAATCCCATTTTCTATGGTTCGAATGATAAAACACCTAGTAGGAAAAGCTGAATGAAAATGTGAGATGTCTAAATCAGTAAAAAGTAATTTAATAATAATGAAGTTGTAAATATCAGTACTTTTCTAAGTTACAGTTGTGTTTCCTTCTTATTTTTGTGAGTAGCAACTACTTGTTTAGACATCCTTCAACCTGGTAATGTTAATGTTACTTGTAAAAATTTATATAACTTTTTGTTTCCCAAAAACAGTTTAGAAAAGAAATTGTAAAGCAGAATAAATATTTAAATCATACCAAAAAAAAATGAGATTCCAACTATGAATTGGAAAGTATAAAAGTTTATAACTAAAGGACTCCTTTAAAAAATGTGAAAGTGTGTTTTTTCTGCAAGTTACTGAACTTTGCAATTGTATTCCTGCTGAGCAGAAGGTAAATTGACCTAAATTTTATAGGCTCTCCAATTCTATGTAGTAGAGAAAGGCTAGGAAAAAATAAAGTTAGAGAATTAGCACTCAATTTCTTGGGGGAACATGCCTTCGATTGCTGTACTTGACTTATTAATATTGATTTTTGTGACAACTTCACAAACCCACATATTTATGTCCAAAGTCAAAATAAACGATCCTTTTTGGGAGGAGAGGAATTTTATTTTAAGTTTTACAGATGAGTTGGTATCAAGAAAATATTGAGCTTACTCTTTATGAAATCTACAATGTTAAGCCATAGAGAAAATAAAAGAATAATTTCTATCAAGAGGCATATAAATTAAAGCAGTGTAAAGAGTGAGAGTGAGGAATAGCATAGATCCCAGGGTCCAGAGACAGAACCTGCTGGACTTTTCCAAATAGATGTGGATACTGTTGTAGGATGAGTATTGGGAAACCACACACGCCTGCACCCATTTTTACATCTACTCCAGCTTCCTACAAGCCACGCACCCCCCGGTCTCTTTTTGTCAGACTTCACATATTTCCTCAAAAATCCCCCATGGGGTGTCTAAAATTCAACCCACTTGTCATATCTATGTCTCAGAACAATGTGTAAATTTAAAGCATGTGAGAAAAAAATGAAGAAAATAAAGAACTTATACCTTACTTTCTTCCTTCCAATAGGAAAGGAATCTTCGTTCCAGCAGCCCACCTTCTAGTTTTAAGTTGCAATCAGGTTGAAAATGCTGTTAAGGTGACTTGTTATTTCCTTTGAGTAAACATCATCTCACCAGGCTTTCAGCCATAAATGCTGTTCTCTGATCTTCACTGGCTGAGGAGAGATCCTTTTGTGGCCTTAAATAATCAACCAGTGCTGCAGCCAAAGTTTCAATATTTTGTAACTAGGAAGATAACTGCAATTTACCAAGAAACACAATAAGAAGCAAAGAGAAGGAATAAAGAAGAAAAGGAAATGTTGGAAACGTGAAGGTAAGACATGACTGGTGAGTGTTCTCGGCACAGACTCTCAGTGCAGAAACGTGGGGATCCAGGTTCTGTCATCCAGACTCAGGACAAAGCAGAACTTGTGTGGGACAAGCAAGGGTCCTCCCTTAGTTTCCTCTAAGTACATATAGTGAAATGTTAGGTTCTTGGTTCTTAGAAATCCTTTATTTTTAAAAAATTGATAAAGTTTGCATTTGATATAAATAAGGTTAATAATTTTTAAAAGAAACTCAAATTGATAATCATGACTATTTGAATAAGTATAATTTAATATATGATTCTATATGAGGTCTTTGAACAGTGATGACCTTAAAATGTTCTTTAGTATTTGTTCAAGTCCATGTTGAACATGATTTCAGTTTAATTGTACTTTATAACTTTACAGGAAAGTTTTTAAGTATTAACAGTGAACAAGTAGTTGGTACTTGAAGATTTTCCTTTTCACCATATGCAGTTTCAGTCATAATGGGAGTCAATGAAACATCATTACTGAGAATTTTGAAATCCTGAGCTGCACTGAACAGAACATTGACATACCAATAAAAACTCAGTTGCTTAGAAAGCTGTGATATAACTTTCATAATTAGAAGCTTAAATGATGTCATTAAAATCTTGGGATACGTTCTTCATAATTTATATCTAGCTAATAATGCAATAAACTGTAATTCATAGCAGATAGACATATCTGCCACAAACAAGTGCCTACTAAGCCAATTAATGCTGAATTCTCGCTATTGGTAAGGCAGTGTGCTGTACCAGTAATGATAAGTATATTATTATTATAAATAATATAGTATATATTATGTGTTAATTGCTAGTCTAAGTAGTTGATATATGAATTAACAATAATACTATTAAGTAGGCAATATTATTACCCTCTCTTTTCAGATGATAACTGAGGTTTGGGAAGTTTAATTTGCTTGTCTGAAGTCACATAGTTATTATGTTTTCCAGGATTGGATTCCACCGTGTCTGGCTTCTGAGAGCAAGCTACAAGATGACGCTTTGGTTACTTGTACCCTAACATGGCATGTCTCGTTATGCCTTCACTAATTATTTTTCTATTCAAAAAATTTAGTTAATTCTGCTATCCTTTATTCATATAACAAATTAAAATACAAATTATAATTTTGGAAGAGATTGTTTTGATGGTATCTATTAATAATGATTATATTTTCCTTTTAAGAAGAATTGTTGTGATTAATTTTAAGAGTTTTGAATGATAATTATTCATATAAATATAATTTAAAGTTAGAGAGCTAAATCTCATAAATTACAAGTTTATTCATGACATTTTTTGTTAATACTGAATCAGTATTCCTTTTCTCATGTAAATCAGCATATTAAAATGGAAGTTGTAGATATTCACTTATTCAAGAATATTGCTGAATATTTCTTATGTACTAGGATAATTTCTAGGAATATCTAGTTGGAGGACAATGAATCTTTGAATATATAGATGGAGAGTAAAAGACTTACTGAGAATTTAGGAAAAAAGATAAATGCATCAGTGAATTGCAATTCATATATTGCTTGCCATAAAAATTAGACAAACATATTCGAGCTAGGTTTCACATTCATTTCCCAATGACAACAGAAAGCCCTGCAATGATAATTCAAAATGCAGAAGTTGAAAGCAGCATCTCATTGTCCTGCAACAGGTGATACTTTTATGTCTTCTGACAACACAACTGGGATTGTTTCAAAATATGCTCCTCTTTCTAGTCATTTATAACAATCCTTGTAAGATTCAAGAATGCTTTCAGAAATTGAAAAATGAATATTTTACTCAAATATGAACTACAAAGTATATCAATCTCTAATATAAAATAGCTGCACTTCTGAGTTTCTTCACAGCATTTTGTTCCTGTTTGTTGATAGGTGGGTGGATTGCTTTCCTTACTGCTACTACAAAGAGTTTGAACTAAAAGAGTGGACAAAAAAAAAAAAAAAAAAAAAAATCCAATGTGCAACTAAAATATTTATTGCAACTATTTTTACTGTTTAAAGATAAATGAATTTTAAAAACAAACAAGCTTCTGAGCCTGTGAATGCTCATCATGTACCCCCAACTACAAAAAAAAAAGAGAAGCAAAATTCAAGAAGTGGGGCAAATTGACTTCCAAGTTACTTGTACTAAATAATTTACTTTTCTTCTAAATTAAGCAGAGTTAAATCAGTACTTCTTTATCTTCTCTTTGGAGTATACCAATCCTTAGAGCTCTCACAAATATCGTGAAAAACAGAAAGCAGGAAAAAAAAATCACTGGAGAAAACCTATGTAAAACAACACAGTATATCTCTGATTTGATGTGATTTTATAGTATTAACACAAGGTAAATGTCTAAATGAGACTTTTCACACTCATAAGCTTATTTTATAGAGAGTCAGAAAAAATATATAGTAGATCACTCGCGTGAATAAAAAATTGCATGTTGTAACTACTAGGAAGGAAAAGTGCCTGGAGTCATAAATGTTCATAAAAGGGAGGTATGCTTTTTCTAGGGTGTTTGGGTAGGATGCCCCTCTAAAAGGCATAATAGACAAGGGAGTGGAAGGATCAGGTTATTTACTTGCTTTTTTACCCTCTCACCAATAGCAACACTATAAACATTGTACACCTTTCCCTGGATATGTCAAGCATTATTGCAGGTAGTGTGCTGGTAGGTGTCATTTCAGAGTTTAAGGCTATGCATATTTTCATGTTAACTAGGTTTTATCAAATTATTTTCCAGAGTGTATTCCAATTTACATTAAAAATTCCACAATGTGATTTAAATTTCCACAATAATTTCTATGGTTCCACATCTTCATAAATTCTTGATACCTAATTTTTATTTTTTTGCAAATATGATGAACATGAAATGATATTACATCACAATTGCATCTCTCTGACTACCTGTACATTTGAGAATCTTCCATATATTTATTGACCATTTTATATTCTCTCCTTCCAGTTACTTGTTCATTTTTGTCTCTTCTTTTCTTATTGAGTTATCTGCATATTTTATTTATATTTAAATCTTTATATCTTATAAATATTGCTTATTTTGCTGACGTTTGCAGTGACAGCTCTGGTTCTCAAATGTTTATATAGTTGCACATTTACTTAATTATGCTCTAGATATATTATTGCTTCAGAATGTCTATTTCCATGTCATTAACAACAAAAAGATAACCAAAAATATCCAAAGTTTTCTATTTTATTTTCTTTTTTAAATATTTTTATTTTTTATTTTTTTATAGAATTTTTATTTTGTTTTTCAGTTATAGTTGTCCCATTTTCCCCCATTGCTCCCCCCAACCCAGCCCACCCCTTCTCCCACAATCATATCCCTCCCCATTGTCCATGTCCATGAGTCATTTATACAGGTTCTTTGACTAAACCCTTCCCTTACTTATCCTTCTTCTCTCCGTCCCACTCCCCCCTATTGACTGTTATTCTGCTCCTTGTCCTATTTAGTTCATTTGTTTATGTTGTTCTTTAGTTTCTTGTATTAGGTGATATCATATGGTATTTTGCTTTCTTTGCCTGACTTATTTCACTAAACATAATTCTCTCTAGTTCCATCCATGTTGTTGCAAATGGCAGACGTTCCTTCTTTCTTTCTGCTACATAGTATTCCATTGTGTAAATGTACCAGTTTTTTAATCCACTCATCTACAGGTGGGCACTTAGGCTGTTCCAGCACTTAGCTATTGTAAACAGTGCTGCTATGAACATAGGGGTGCATAAGTTCTTTTGAATTACGGTTTTAAGATTTTGGGGCTATAATCCTAGCAGTGGTATCGCTGGTTCAAAAAGCAGTTCCATTTTTAGTTTTTTGATGTAATATTTTATTTTTTTTTCTGTCTTTGGAATATTTTACTGATAGTGTATATGACTGAAGCTATAGACTAGTCAAAAGATATTTAGATTAGTTCTATATTTATTTTTTAACTATTTTATTGAGAAAATTTACATACCACAAAATTTCTTCATTTTATATTCCAACTCAATAATTTTTATTACATTGCAAAATTACATAACTATCAACTATCAGCATAATCCAATTATGGAATATTTTCATCATTCTAAATATAAACTTCATGAGTATATGCGTTCATCTCCATTCCCAAACCCAACCCCAGAAAACTACAATTTACTTTCTGTTTCTTTTAATACTTTGCTGTTTTATTGTATTTTATTTTGTTTTATTTTTAGGAGAGGGAGAGAGATGATGTGTGGTTGCCTCTCGCATGCCCTCAACAGGGACCTGGCCCGCAACCCAGTCATGTGCCCCAAGTGGGAATCAAACCAGTGACCCTTTGGTTCTCAGGCCAGCACTCAATCCACTGAGCCACACCAGCCAGGGCTGTTTCTATTTTTATTCTGCACTAGAACAAAGGTAAACTCTATGAAGAAAAATATTAATTAGATATTAATATTTTAAATGTATGACATAAAAGTATGACATCAAAGAAAATTTATTATAAACACAATTATGAAATCATTACAAAATTATGATGCAGTGTTGTATTTTATTCTAATGTATTAAATAACAAAATTTAATAATAGCTACAATAACTACTATAATTTTAAAGGGATGATGAGCACTAATAATTTGGGTATTACAACATGTATTATATAAAAGAAAGATGATTTCTATTGGTAATAAAAATCTCATAATTCTTATGATGGTTTTCTACTTATAATAATAAGTTAAGGGAATTTTAAATTTCAGGAAAAGACATGTGTTTTCTACCAATGTTTTATGTAGTTCTCCCAAGTTGTCATCATGGCAACCTTGTGGACCTTAAACAAAGAATTCCTGTTTTAGAGAAACAGAATACAATCTGATATTGTTCAATCTTTGAATGTGACTGTGTGTGCATGTGTGTGCACACACATGTGTGCACATAACATGCCATGCACAATCGATACCAAGACTGAGGACACATGGAGGCAAAATCTTGAAGGGTAGTGTAAGGAGAATTCAAGACTTTAAAATGAAGGTCATAGAAAACCATTATAAACTATTGGGTATAGTAATGTCACGATTGTTTCTTTATTTTTAGGAAGTTCTCTAGTTGTAAGATAAGTGTTCAAAGCTCCAGGAAAGATTAGTAGATAGTGTTTTCTCCAAGTAAAAAAAAATGTAAAGCATTTTAACCACACTCCTACCAATCACATGACTTTAAAAAAAAACTGACACAATTAATAGTCCAATCTTTTGGGACATATAATATAGTTCTACTGTTTTTTAAAGTATATTTTATTGATTATATTGTTACAATAGTTCCAATTATTTCCCCTTTGCTTCCCTCCACCCAGCACCACCCCTCCCCCAGCAATCCCCCCCAAGTCCATGCCCATGGGTCATACATACAAGCTCTCCCGCTTCACCCTTTCATATATTCTTCTTCTTCTTCTTTTTTTAATATATAAATGATTAATTATTTTAACAATAAAAAATAACAATCCCTCCCTCTCAGACTTAAGACCCTTTATAATCTTAAAAAGGACAATGGGCAAAGGTCTTGAGCTCCTCTAGCTGCTTCAAGCTGGACATGGTCGTCGTCCTATCTACCCTTGGGTCCAGAAAACCCTAATAAGAGTGGGGGTGTGGAGGGGAGGGTGGCCTTCCCACATGGGGAAGGATCGTGCAGACTCCAGGTCAGTTGGCTGTCCCCGGACAACGGCGTGCTTGGTTTAACAGGTGGGCAAAGTTCTACTTTTGATAAAACTTAATTGGATTGAGTTATTTTAAGAAAATTCCTAGTAAGTGGTCTTACAGGGAAAAAACTCTCACTGAAAGCCACTTATGAGCTTCCACTTTCAGGTTAGAGAATTTATTTACTCAAAAAGAAAGTCAACAAAAACTATTTTCAGTGAAGACTCTTGATCATGCTATCAGATACTCTTTCAGATACCTATATTATTCTAGTTTTCATAAGAGGATATTAATTCTATTTTAGTTCAACTAATTTTTAAAAACTTGTTGAGTACCTATAAAGTACCATAGAATAACATTATAGGTGCCTGTAAGGAAATATGTTACAGAACTGGCTTACATTCTGTATCTTCTATACATTTGGGTGAGACAAACATATACAAGGGGAAAACCAATAAGAAAAAATGGAATTTATTTATTAAAAACTGTGTATTTATTCCTACATGTTTAAACTTCAGTCATCTTCAAAGTACTCTCCATTTGATGCAATACACATATCGAGACATTTTTTCCACTGCTCAAAACAGTTTTTGAACTCATTGATTTTGATGCTTTTTAGTTCTTCTGCTGTTTTATGCTTCACCTCTTCCACATCAGCAAAAAGTTACCCCTTGAGGCATTTTTTCATCTGGTCAAACAAGCAAAAAGTTGCTGGGGGTGAGATTGGGTGAATAGGGAGGATGGGGCACAGGGGGTCATGGTGTTTTTGGTCAAAAACTGCTGAACACTCAGTGTGGTGTCGGCAAGTGCGCTCATAAATCACCTATTATGAAATGGCAAAAGTTGAAAGAATCTTCAAAAAAAAAAAATTACTGAAGTCGAACACAGCCTCTCACAACAATGCCAGCTGGTACACTGATACAGATGGGTTCTTAGAACACTCACCTAGTGGGGGAAGCCTGTACTACTACGGTTCCACCCTACAGAAGATAATTCCAGTTTTTTGTGCTCCCCCCCTCATATTAATATGGTAACTAAGAATGAGTAAGACATGAACTTTGTTATATTTTGGATCATGGAAACTATGTAGAAAAATATTTTGTGTGTTATGTGCCAACTTTCAATGTTCTTACATAAAATGCTGACGGTATCTTTTCCCAGTTTATTCCAAATCCTTTTTTTAAATTTACTGATGAAGCTAATCATATTTTTCAATCGTCACTATTAGAGTTTATGTTTATGAGTGCACTAGTATTAATATTGAACAGCTGTATTTGGATTAAAAGATAATTAATATAATCAGGTATGGTATTAATTTCTAAAACTTCTGCCCTACATTGAAACAGAGTAAGGAGAAAAAGAGAAAAAATATGCTTCATAGGCCCTCAATGATATATTAAAGAAAGTGTTCCTAAAAGCAACCAACATTCTATCATTATCCAAATATAAGCTGACCATAAATAGAACTAAAGTTATGAATGAAATAAATGTTATTATTATTCTCTCACTGCCTCCTGAGCACCAGCTCTAATAAAATTTCTTGAAATTAATGCTAAATTGGCTTTAATTTAATCATTGCTTCTATAGTTTAGAATATAACTTGCCAGTTAACTTTCATATGTTTACGCCCCAAAGGGATTTATGGATCTCAAACTCAAACCAAAGAATATGTTCTTTCAAAACGAGAATATAAAGAAGTAAAAATGTCAATACAAAGATGCCAATGATTCTCATATTTTATGATAATATTCCTCAGCCTCTTCTACTTAAAAAATGTCAAGGTAGTTAAGTTTGAATTTTTTAAAATATATCCTCTACCAAACTACTCTCAAGTAATTAGAAATCCATTAATAACATCAGATTTTTCTTTACCCAGTAGAGGGCAGTGCTACATATGGAAACCAATATATTACTAAATTCTTCCAGACTTTGTGAATGAATGACCCCATTAACTCTTGTACCTGAAATAACTTCTTGAAACATAGAATCAAATACAAAAGTATTAAGTGGCAATAGTTATATGAAGAATTAAAATGTGCATATAGCTAAGCAATAACTACAGAAGTAAACAGCATTGATAACACTAATTATTTACTATGAGTTATAGAGGTGTTTTTAAATAATGGGTCAAATAAATATGCAAGAGAGTCACAAACTGGACAGTTTTCAAAATTAATATTCAAGAGTTCTAGAAAACATGTAAATTATCTTTGTTTCCCTCCTGCTTACTAGAATTAAGATGGGTAAAGACCTTGAAGACTAATGTTCTAAATGACATCATAATTTGGTATCATGTAAATTCCAGCTATTGAACTTTTTACTCCATTTGGACCTTTACAATGAGTGATTCATTTTTTCAAATTAAAAGTTCTAAATTCACGATCCAGTTTTATTTCACTGTGTATCTTATGATGACATCAACATCCTAACACCAAAAATTGAAGTAATGTTTCCTAACAAACCTTCTTCTCAAAGATATGGAAATAAAAACAAAAACATATTTTGGTACTTTATTTTAAAAATCCAGAAGTTGAAACATGTGAATCTGATCCTCACGAGGAAAGAAACCATTCTTTTATACTATATATAGTTTTATTTGTTTTTGCTTAATATAAATATCAAACCAACTCCTAAAAATTGTTATGCTGATTTGTCAATTATATAACTTCGATACATCTTGAGTATAATGTTTACCTTCAAACATTTTCACAGTATTTCTTTATTGGAATCATTCCTTTAAAATTTTTTTAAGTTTTATATGTAAGCATTATTCTGGATGTTAGTCTTTAGACTGACTTTTTTTCAGACTTTAAGAAAAATAAATTTTATCTCTTTTATTTTATAAAGTGCTTAGAAATATTTGATGATGATAATGACCATGAAGCTTCCATGGGATTCTTTCTCTAGTACATCATTTAAACCACAAGTAAAAGAAATGCCTTAGAAATATTTAAATAAACATGAGTGTGAATTAGACATTTCCAGCTAATTTATGTTGCAGCACCTAAGTCAGCACTGACATATGCTGACTCTCCTATTAAAGTGCTCTGCAGTGAGGAAAATAAATTGGTAATTTTTAAAATATTTTATCCATTTATTTTTAGAGAAAGGTGAATGGAGGGAGAAAGAGAAGGAGAGAAACATTGATGTGTGAGAGAAACTTCTATTGGTTATCTCTCTTACATCCCCAACTGGGGACCTGGCCTGCAATTCAGGCATGTGCCCTGACTGGGAACTGAACCAGTGACCTCTTGATTTGCAGGGCAATGCCCAACCCACTGAACAACAGCAGTCAGGGAAAGAAATTAGTAATTCGACAGAAAAATTTTATTCAAAATACCTCAGTTTTTATATCAGTTAATTGGTGGCAGTATTACTTGCCTTGGAAGGTCAACACTAGCATTGCAGGCAAAAGTATATAGAGCACCCATCTTACTGGCCAGACTCTGTTTTTTGCTTAGTAAATGCTTATGACTCTTATTAGATCTGATTATCACTTTTTGTTTGATGTTGGGCAAATTATTGGCCTCCTTAAATCTTTTCTGCATCCCTCAAATTGAAATTATAATACCCACCTATCTTACCAAGGGGTGTTGTTAATTTGAAAATGGAGAATTAATAAGTGTGAAAACACTTTGCAAGTGATAAAGTGCCATGTAAATATTAGGATATATAATTAATTGACAATATATACAAGAATTAAACTGGCATTTAAAGAAACTCTTTTGCATATGCCATCATCTGGGGAAATTGTTTAGAAAGATAATTTTCAATGAAAAGTTTATACTGGCTTGTAGAAAACAAATCAGTATTTATAGCAACATCATTATAATTTATGCTTGTTTTGTGGAAGTTATGTTTACATGTTTCAGACATTTGCCTAAAGATTCATGTACTGAGTTAGTGGGTCCGGACTAAGCATGTTGACAATATGCTTAAAATACAAGACTCCCATTATTCATATTTTCTTAAATCCTCTCAAACAAGCAACATTCCTCTTGTTAAGCTGCCCCAGGCCCAGTACTAACAGCAGCCTGTCTTGGTTCACACCTTGGCCTCTTCCGGGTGCCTTCAAGCCCAGCACAAGTAGCAGACACCTACATATCATTTTGTAGATGATGCTAGGTGTCCCCAGATAGAACACAGACAGTGGCTGACCTTGGACATGCCAATACCAATAACGCTCAACTACAACAGGAGGGCATGCACAGCCCACATGGTGGTTGTACCTTGAGTACCCAGGTTGGGTAATAAGGGAGGCTTGCCACCGGACCCTACAGGACACCTGCTACATTAGGTAACTCTACCAAGCCAGGGAGTTGCAAGAGCCCTACCTAATATGTAGAAACAAACACAGGGAGGTTGCCAAAATGAGGAGACAAAGTAACATGACCCAAATAAAAGAACAGATCAAAACTCCAGAAACGGAACTAAACAAAATGGAGACAAGCATTCTACTAGATGCAGAATTTTAAACATTGGTTATAAGGATGCTCACAGAGCCAAGTGAGGACCTCAACAGCATTAAAAGGATCCAGTAAGAAATGAAGGGCACACTAATTAAAATAAAGAACAATTTTCAGAGAATCAACAGTAGAGTGGATGAAGCCCAGAATAAAATCAGTGATTTGGAACATAAGGAAAAAATAAAAAAACAGGGTAAGGAGCCTCTAGACAACTTCAAGTTTCCAACATTTGTATCATAGCGGTGCCAGAAGGGGAAGAGGAAGAGCAAGAAATTGGAAACCTATTTGAAAAAATAATGTAGGAAAACTTCCCAAATTTGTCCAAGGAAATAGACATACAAGTCCAGGAAGCACAGAGTCCCAATCAAGCTAGACCCATAGAAGATCACACCGAAACACATCATAATTAAAATGCTAAAGGTTAAAGATAAATAAAGAATCTTAAAAGCTGCAGGAGAAAAGCAGAGAATTACCTACAAAGGGGTGCCTATAAGACTATAAGCTGGTTTCTCACAAGAAACTTTGCAGACAAGAAGGGACTGGCAAGAAGTACTCAAAATGATGAAAAGCAAGGGCGTACAACCAAGACTACTCTACTCAGCAAAGCTATCATTTAGAATGGAAGGGCAGATAAAGTGCTTCCCAGACAAGATAAAGCTAAAGGAGTTCATCATCACCAGGCCCTTATTATATGAAATGTTAAAGAGACACATTTAATAAAAAACAGATCAAAACTATGAAAAGTAAAATGACAACAAACTCACAACTATCAAAAGTGAATCTAAAAAACAAAAATAAACTAAGCAAATAACTAGAAGAGGAACAGAACAATAGATATGGAGATCATATGGACTGTTATCAGCAGAGAGGAGGAAGGGGAAGAATGGGGAAAAGGTGCAGAGATCATGGAGCAAAACTGGTACGTATAAAGTAGACAGGGAGCATTAAGAATAGTAAAGTAAATGATGAAGCCAAAGAACTTATATGCATGACCCATGGACATGAACTAAGGGGTGGGGATTGCTGGACAGAAGGGAAATACCAAGCAGAAGGAGGGGCAAAAGGGAAAAAATTTGGACAACTGTAATAGCATAATCAATAAAATATACTTTAAAAATTAGATGCAATAAACCAAAAGCCTTGTAAAATGAAAGCCTGCTTCTCTGCTTCATTGCTTAGAGTTCTCAACTTTATTTCTCCAGCAGTACTTACCAGGTCTCCACTCTGAGTATGGCACTATGCAAGGATTTCAAGGCAAAATAATGATAAAATAGACACCAACCTTGCTTTTCATGTGGTAAAAGCCAGTTCTAGTCTTTTCCATTCTAGTGGGAGAGATATATTGATAGACATAACAGTCATACAGTACACATTTACGGATAGATACTGCTAGGGGAAGGATCTCATTTTTCTGACAGTGCATCTGAAAGGAGCCTGACCCAGGTGATCAAGTAGCTTAAAGAGGTGAAAGCAGCTTTAAGGCACTTCAACACCTTCTTTCTATGGTGGTCCTCAGAAGGTCTTAGCTCTTGATGATGCTGGTCATGAAATGACCCTCTACAGGGGAACCTAAGGTTAGACTTTTCCAATGTGCATGGCTTTCTTCAGATATTAAGGTTTAAGGCATCTGTGTCTTTAGTTCCTTAAGAAACTCCCAAGTAACAGATATATACAGTAATCCTGAATATAAAATCCTTATAATATTGACTAGGGTTTTCTTATCAGTAAAATGTCAATAACAAAACTTTTCATGAGTAAAATATGGAACTTGCCTGTTTATAAAATAATGCTTATTTTAAAAGAGTTATTGTAAATGTATCTTCTTAAAATTATATTTTATTGTTTACATAGTTAGGGTTGTTCTGATTTTTCTATTTGGTCCTCCTCCATCCAGCATCCCTCCTACTCCCTCAGGCAACCCCCCACTGTTGTTCATGTCCATGTGTCCTGCATATGTTTTTTTGGCTACTTGATTTCTTAGGCTGTACTTTACATCCATCTCCATGACTATTCAGTAGCTACCAATTTGTACTGCTTAATACCTTCACTTTTTTCAATCATCCCCATGACCCTGCCTCCCATCTGGCAACCATCAAAATGTTCTCTGTATTTATAATCATGTTTCTGTTCTGCTTGTTTATTTTATATTTTATATTCAGTTGTTGGACAGGTATGTATTTATTGACATTTATTGTTCATATTTTTTATCTTTTCTTCTTCTTTAACATTTCATATCATAGTGGTTTGGTGGTTGGAACATTTAAAGTTGTCCCCAGAGGTTCCTAAGCCTCTCCTCATGTTTTTTCATTTCTTGTTTCTTCATTCTGTACTTGTTGACCCTTTTTTTCTTCCTTATGTTCTAAATCATTTATTTGAACCCCAGCCTCCTTCCCTTCACTATTGATTTCATGTGGATTCTTCTTCATTTCACTGAGCATAGCCTTCACTTCTTCCCTTATGTGTTTGCTGTACTCAATCATTTCTGTGAACATTGTTATCACCAGTGTTTTGAACTCTGTGTCTGTTAGGTTTGCTATTTCCTCCTTGCTGAGTTCTCCCACTGGAACTTTGATCCGCTCCCTCTTTTGAGCCATACTTCTCTGTCTCCTCAACTTGACAGCCTCCTGTGTTTGCCTCTGTGCATTATATAGAGCTATTGCACCTGTTATATTGTATGGGGTGGAGCATTAGGTATTCCTCATGGTTTGGAAACTGGTTTCACAGCCTTATGCTGCTGTATTTGGGGAATTGTCACAGAGGGAACCATGCCACTTGCTTGCCCCTTTTCCAGGCACTTCACCCACTTCCTTTATGCTACTGGCACCCCTCTAGCTATTGCCCTGGTAACAGTTCCCAGAGTGGGTGGAATTTCACATGTTCTAGGTCCCTGGGTGTCCTCTAAATAGACTTTCCTGGGAGACTGGGAGTTTCTTCTACCACCCCAACCCTCACTGGTTTTCATAGCTAGAAGCAATAAGGCTTTATTTTCCCCATGCTAGAACTGTGAGTTGTGCAATATGGCCTGGGACTGGGATCCCTCCCGAGCTGTCCCTCCCAGCTTTTATGAGTGACTGCTCATTCCACGGGCTGCAGCTACTGCTTTGCTGTTGTTGTTGCCACCACCACACTACATCCTCTCCACCCCAGCTCCTCAGCTCTGCCCCTCCTGCATGTCTGGATGAGTATTACTTCTTTATATCTTTGTTGGACTTCCATGCAGTTCAATTTTCTGGTAGTTCTGGTTGTTTTTTGTTTTGAGATAGATGTAATGCTTCTTATGGTTGTGCAAGAAGGTGAGGCATGTCTACCTATGCCTCCATCTTGTCTAGAAGTCCTTCATCTCATTTTAAATAACAAAAAAAATATTATGGGACTGCTCTACAGTTAGAAAGTAATAAAAAGGTAGATAAAGTGCAAAAGAATGAGGTACTTGAAAGTATCTCTTGGACACTGTGTGCAGCATCATCAAATGCCCCAGAGAAGCGGAAGAGTGTGGCAACTGAGGAAGGTTAAGATATGGCAAAAATAAGGTTCATTCTTCAGAGAATTTTTAAAATAATATTGGGAACAGAAAGCATATGGACAGTTGCTCTTTGAAAAGTGAGAGAGATTTTAGAGTATCAATGGGTTTATACATATTAGGGAAGATGGTAATAGAGAGTGATTATTTTAAAGACATGATAACATGCCTAGGTAAGTGTGGCTCAGTTGGTTGGAGTGCTGTCTTTTAACCAAAAGTTTGCAAGTTTGATCCCCAGTCTGGGCATGGGTGTGTGTAACCCCAAGTCTGATACAATCCCCTGTCCAGGCGCATAGGGAAGGCAATCAATCCATGCTTCTCTCTCACATCGATGTTTCTCCCTTCCTCCTCCCTTCTCTCTCTAAAAGCAATAAAAAAAATAAATAAATAAAATAAAATAAAATAAAAAAAAACTGTCCTTGGGTGAACATTAAAAAAATACTATAATGTTTTCTAGAGGTTCCTTTCTACTGTGAAATCATAGACATTTTCTTATAGAGCTGATTCAATGTTTCCTTAATGTTTGTTTAATCAATTGAAAATAATATCATGATTACACCTGAATAAGACAGAACCAAAATCATAGAATGGAATTCGAGGAAAGTCTGCTAGTTCAATTTCTACGATAAACAAACACAGAGCCAGAGAACTCAGTGTTTTCTACCATGTAACCAAGAACTTTAAGGATAGAAGTGGGACTAGACAAAGGTTAACTTTCCTTCACCAAATTTTGCAGAGGCTTATTATAGCATTTGTAATATATTTATCAGCAGTTGTTAAGAGAATGAAAAGTAAACCGCCCTTGTTCTACAAAAACTGCTTCTACTAATTAAATTGTAATTAGTTAAAACCATGTAATTCTATTTAATTTGGATGATATAATATGCCTTTATTCTTCAGAAGCAAAAAGAGTGTTTCTATAGTTATGCTTACGTTTTTCATTTGGTAGGTATCCAAGTACAGCTTTTTGCGAGTTGTATATCCTATAAGCTAAAAATAATGTCTGGGTATTTGTTTCAGGATAGAAGCAATTCTAGACTAATGTGATAAATGGCACTCCCCCAACTGCACCCATAATTATTCCATTTTGGTTACAGAATCACCTCCAAGACTAGATGCAGTCCAAAATGTCTGTCTTAATGCACTTTACATTTATGACATTCAAAATTCTAGGGATGGAAATACATTTGCTTCTGTGTGTTTTAATTCATAATCATAATGGTAAAAATCTAACTCATTACTTTCATTTTATTTATTTGAGCAACCATCGAATGGTCAGCATCCAAGTGCAAAATATTAAAATAGGAGCCATTGGGAAAAGAAACATATATAGCCCTAATGTCCAAATTGTCTTATAGTCCAGTAAGGGAGGATGCCATGGTATAAATTTTTCCCATTTAAAATATTTATTTATACCCCCTTGAAAACCACAAGTAAGAGTAGAAAATCGATATTATTTTGACAGCTAAGTGCAACAGTACAATTATATTATTAATGGTCATAATTAAATTATTTCTTTTCAATATTTTCTTCTACTAAAATCATGTTTTCAATTAGAACCACAGAAATAATTTTTTAATGGTGAAAATTAATTCTAAAGGATATCCATTATCAGAGACATCCTTTTAAACACTGTTTTTTTTCCAAACATATATTTTCCACCATTTCAAATAAATCTTTCCAGTTAGCCCAGAACTATTATAGTATCTGCAAGAGAAATAAGCATTATTGAAGCACCCTAAAATATACCATCCTATGCATCAAAGCTATGGCTAAAATATTATTACTTATATTTACCAAATCCATGGGGTAATAGTGGGAAATGGTGTTGAGTAATCACTGGAAGTGATGAAGAGCTCTACACTCATTTGCTGATTGTGACAGAGGCTTTGTCCAAAAAGGAAGAATACTTTATTTTTGGTAGAGATGGGTTGGCAAGAATTCAACTCTGAACTGGCAGCCCCATGGGTATTCATTACTTTTAATGGAATGAATTGAATGTCCAGTCTAGACACAATTTTTCAAACCCAATTAATAAGGTACTTAAGGTGTTGGCAAAATTTACTGCAAGGCTTCTAGCTATAATTTTAAGAATTTGGAAGACTGGCAATATGCCTAGGAATTACATCGGAGTCAATACAATAATCTAGTTGAGGGGGCGGGGAGATGATGCTGTATGAACTAGAAAGCTTAACGTATTTATAGACTTTTGCACAAGAAATTTACATTAATATGTCAGTTTTAAGATGCCTAGATGAGAGCAGGTACTAGGGAACAAACAACACTGCCTAAGAAAGAAAAAAATATGTCAGATTTATTTTATTTCTCACTGTGAATAGGAACTAAAATTAACATTTGTGCTGGAGACTTATTTTATATTTTCAAATATTATCTGACTCGTTAAGAATATTCATTTTTCCTTTTGCAAAAATTTAATGTTTTATCACCTAAAATGACATATGTTTCATAATCACTTTGCAGGCTACATTTTCCTGAAAGATTGACTTTATACACTGTGACATGCATTTTTTACAACTTGTACCATAATACATGCCAAAGTTACATGTTATTCTATTCAACATAAATACATTTGCATTGGTCTTCACCACGTTCTTGAACGCTGAGCGGTATTGGGTTTGCTAAGCCCATTTTAAGAAAGAGAAGATTCTCTGGATTGTAATGGTGCAGGTAAGAGGATAGCTAGCAGAAGGCTGTGAGGGAAGGAGGAAGAACAGGCAGCTACAGTTCAGGAAGGGTCAGAGCTAAGTGCTACAGATGAGGTATTAATCCACGGCAAGCAATGGGGGTTTGATCATAGAGAAACTGGAAAGACAGAGATCTGTTGTACAATGAGGAGGTTGATGTGCTGTGGCAAGTCCGATTGGCAATAAGAAGCAACCAAGGACAGAACGAGTCCAGCTGCTGAGACCAGTGGCAGGTCAGGGTACTATGTGTACAATAAGTCAGAGTGGACATGTGGAACTCAAGTGGAGAATGGTGTGGGACAAGGGCTGTGAATAGTGTGTACAAAATAATTGTTTTGTGTTTTCCTGGCTCTAGGCTTTAAGCATATATTTAATGAGACCATCAGAAGACATAGAAATTGAGGCCAGCAAAAGTGAAAATGTTAATTATTAACTCATGAATTTATATATATTCTTAATATATATTACTATATGTTATTATAACAATATATTTCATATATTCTGCATATGGAGTATAAAGATAAAGAAACAGAGAAAGACATAGAGACAGAACCTGCTGTGTACATAGTAATGTGTTAGATTATGATCACCTAAAATTAAAGGCTACATTTCTAATGTGTATGTCTGAGAGTGAATCTAATTATGATCCCTTTGAAAATCAAAGCAAGGAAGTATTTAATGAGCTCAGTCCTCCCACTGAACTAGCCTATAAAGAAGAGGGGAGCATATTAAGAGGAGACCAGGTGTCTTCCAGACTCAACAGGAGAAAGGCAGCCCAGCCTCTGAAAGGGACTCAACACAGGATCTGGGATCCTTTCTGATTTTGCTCCTCTCAGCTCAGCTCGTCCTAGCTTCATTTATTTAATCTTCTTCATCAGGGCCTGCTTCTTTCTTTTCCCCTGCCATATGGATAGAGAACAAATACTTTCTCTGTTGCCAAACTTTGAGATGTAGACAAAATCAGTGCCTAAGGAATACATTTTGCTTAACTGAGCTCAGTCCAGTCAGCTCTGCACAGGGCTGGGTTCCGGGCATAAAACTCCTGCCTATAATCTCTGCTATGTTGGAGGAGGAGAGAATTTAATAAAAATTGGAAGGGTCAAGTTGTAAAAATTATGGTTTTATATAGATATTACATGTTATACAATTTGCTCAAAAGTCTGATATGTCTGAATTATGAAGTCACATGTATAAATCAAGGAGTCAAATGTTGCTCAGGAACTTGTGGTAAATGGGGGGGGGGGACTTTCCAATTGCCACATTAATAGAAACACAGTTGCAAAGTGGCAGGATCGCTGAAACTATGGATACCTCTATCTAGAGGTCCTTTTTTATTTTTATTTTTCCTTTTTCCTGAGTGTAGGCATCTGATTTCTGGTGTTTGTAAAATGACTATGGGCTAAACTTCTTCACTCCCATTTCTCCACCAGGCACTCGTGTTATAGCTGCCTCTTATATCTGGCATTTGCCAGTCTCGAGCATTTTTGGCACCGTGGGATTAGCGCTGGTGTTAACCCCTGCGCTGCTCCACACCCAGCTTTCTCCACCTTGCTCTGTACGGGACAGCTCGTGGCACACTTTCCTCCTGTCCAAAGAAGTGACACATTGCTCTTACGCTAATGTTCCACTCCCTTGTCCTTTCTTATCATTGTGAGATGAGACCTAGTTTACACCTTGACTGACATTTTCCCAGCATTGCAGGTGATATTCCATGGTCCCAGGTATCAAACTCCATTGGGAGATCCACGAGAGGCGCATAGGATTGCTGCCCTTTGTACTCATAGCTGTAGCTTATTACCACAAGAAGAATACACGACAGCATCAGCAAAGGGGGAAAAAATCTGTTGGATGAATTTGTCCAACAGTGAAGCTGTGAGCTGGACCCAGGAAATCAAAGGCACCCCTCTCCCACCCCTGTTCTCATGTGCAGGAACCATTTTCAAGGGTGCCACCTCGAGAGAGCAATGTTTGGAGACCATTTGGATGATATACAGGACTGAACCCCGTTAAAGCCACCATATCAACTTGTAAGGCTCTGGTCGTGGGCTGCAGAGATCGACACATCTTGTGGTTGCCCAAGACAGGCCTCATGAATAAGGTTTGTGCTGCTGCTCCCTAGGGAGCTAGGGGTGAGGGTTGGGGTCCCTTCTGGACAGTGCTGCCCTCTGGTCTTGGCGTAGGAAGGGGAGAATAGGAGGCAGTGCAGGAAATAGCACAAGTGTGAGTGCTGCCCGGGTCCTGTCAGGTACCCCTCTTTGCTGCAGACTCCCTAGAAAAGGAGTCTAATTAACCTGCCCGCTACCAATTCAGAGTAGTCTGCCTCTCTCTTCAGCCTCTCCTTGCCCTCCCTCCACATACAAGGGCAGTTTCAGATTTCACCCAGGAAGTTCCCCAGGTTTGTTAACCAACAGGAATATTACACAGAGGCTGCAGAAAGGTATGCTCAGGATCCCTATGTTCTCTCCCCCCAAGAATGCAAAGTGCCACAGCAATTGTGTTATCTCCAGCAGCAAAAATGCAACATCTTTGTACTTTTCCTGTCCAGAGAAGTCAGTTGAAGAATCAGGGTGCATGGATTTTTAACAGGAGCTGATCGCGTAGGCATCCTCTGCCCACGTGTGTATCATAAATCACATTGTTAGGACAAATAGACCAGGCACAGCAAAGCAAACTTATCAGTTAGGAATGGAGAGACCATCCTGGGAAACGAGTTCCCAAAGGCCAACCATAGGCCAGCCCTGCAAACAGGACCTTTTAAAGTTCAATCCTGCTATGTTAACTCTTTACCACACAGGTGATAAAGGGAGATAAATATATGTAAGGAAACAAACTAAAAACACTTTTGATCTAGGCAGCCACTCAAAAGGGAGGTTTACACTACAATACATCTATGCTAAAACCCATGATTCAGGTAATAAGTAATACTGGAAGTCAGAGAAGTCAGTAATTTTTTTTTTCCTTGGCCAGTGGAGTTAAATTTCAGGTTTCTATTTGGATTTTGAAGCATGAGTGGAGAGTAAATGAATTTAGAAAAGCATAAAACAGCATGAACTAGCATGCAATTTTCTGCATAAATGTATATTATAGGGCACAAAGCAAAATCATCCATTACTCTAGAAAAGGGATCACATTAGAAACGTTATGGAGGTAAAAATGTATAGGTACAATATTGGACAATGTTGAGCAATAAATGTTGGCATTTTGCAGTAAGTCAAGAGAAGTATAAAGGCTTTTTTTTCAGGAGAGGGACATAATGCAATTGATATTATTAATAGAGAAACATCTGTGGCTGGACCCTATGATGGTTCTCTCTGGTGATTCTGGAGCCTTAGTTATGAATAGGTCCCCTGGCTGGTTTGGCTCAGTGGATTGAGCGTGGGCCTGCGAGCTAAGTGTCGCTGGTTCGATCTTCCAGTCAGGGCACATCAGAGAAGGAAAACTCTGACTCCAAAAAACCTCCGCTGCCTTGTGGCATACCTCTTCAGGGGAAAGGCTAAGGGAGTAAACCCCGACAGAAAATCCGGAGCCGGAGTCCCTAAGGCGGTTTGACGTTGTAGTCAACACCGGCAACTCCTGCGGCGCACCTGAAGCCAAGCTGTATTGACTCCGTCTTTCCCTTGGATCCTTCAGCTGCGAAGAGAGGGGGGGGTCTGCTGCATGGGCAACAGCAGACCCTCCATATCACCCTGCCCAGGCTCTGTAGCTTCAGCTTCACTGGAGAGGACACTCCAACGTCATCGCAAGATGTCGATTCAACACAGGAGGAGACAGATACTGTGTCACTCCTGAGTCGGACTGCACAGCCATTCTCGGCGGTGCAGATAGACTCTTAAGAAGCTACACCATCGTCTCTTGAGACGGACGGCTGCCGACGAGTTATGAATAGGTGTTGCCACCTGAGCTCAGGTTGTTAAGAATTAAAAGGTAAGATATTATTCTAACTTCAATGCTAGAATAGAAGTATATTAGGGGGAGGTAAGGAAGTGGTTAAAGGCAAGTAAGAGAGTTTGAAAAGATGAAAATCAGGAAAAGTCCAGATTTTGGTTCTGAGCTTCCTGACTGCAAAATGAAAGAGTGCTGCAGATGGTTATTTGTTTAATTCTCATAGTCATTGAAGAGAAAATATTCTCAAGCATCGAAACTCTTTCTGTACTTACCTGTCATGTAATATTCTGACAGTGGGTCAGGCATGGGAGGGTGATGATGTGCTAACCTTCAAGAGCATTCAGTAAGTTCTCACAAAGCGCTGTTTCTACAGAAGCTCTTCATAAAGGTCCATGGAAAACTGCCCCAAAGCAGCTGCAATTCTGCAAGTATCCAGGACCAAATGTTGCCCAGATGCAATGCTCAGGTGATATAACTTAATTAACGCAGAAATCTCAAGAGATGGAGAGTTGGCTTGGTTTTCCATGATCATCCATAATTAAAAATTCTTCCAAATCATCCTATGATAATGCTAAACAGAAAGAGTCCCAGGTTGTGTTCTTTGGTGAATAATTAGACTATGAGTTAAATCTGCCCACTGATAGTTAACTTTATTTTATATAATTTTAAATGATTTTTATATTATAATTTTTTAAATTTGTCCAAGATAGCATGATTGCTTCCCTTGAAAATTAATCTACACTCTTTCTTCCAAGGTTATCAATCATTTCTAACCCATCATTTTCTAGGTGTATCTCTTACCTTGCTATGGGATGAAAACCACAGAGTGGTCTCTAACCAAGTCTCTAGACCTAACTACTAACCTCAGAGTAGAGAATACAGGGTACAAAAGAACTAGCTACACAAAACCACAGCCAAACCAAGACTGTGGTAAAATCTATAGCTCAAACAATCTGATTTCTTCTAACCAATAAACTGTAGGATAAATAAAATTGAAAAGGTAAAGATGGAAAAAGGTAAAACAAAACTGTTTTATTTTCAGGTAAATGACTCCCTACATAGAAAATCCAAGAGAATCTATCAAGTATCATGAATAATGGAGGCTGGATAGAATATCAACAGAAGAATGATATATCTCTAACAATGTAATAAACAGAGAGCCTGATTAAAAATGCCCCTTTTCCATAGCAACAACAAAAACACAGTATTCTTAGGAAGAAATCAAATGGAAGTTGGCCAAGGATTCTTTGGAATAACTTTTAAAAAGCCAAAGAAAGAGAAGTTCTTTAGATCAGAGGTTAGATTCAAATTTTTAAAACAAAACTCAGAATGTGTTATCCATTAACCATTCTGATCTGTGGATTAAAAATAATTTGAACTCAAGTCTGAAGTCAAAGTGGAAGAGAGAGTTCTAAAATAAGTATGAATATTCAAAAACTCACAAATGACCTAGATACTTCTAAGGGAATCAATATAGGTGCATTTCCCTATCATGTACTATAATATACTACAAATCTGTGGTCCAGAGATAAACAAATAATAACAGAGAGAACAGAAAGAAAACATGCAATATAGAAACTGTAAGAGAGATCAAGCATTACAAATACATGAAGGCATGAAGGTGTGAGAGGTTATACAAGAAACAGTGCTGAGATGATTTGCCCTCCACATAGAACAAAAATCTACATGGAACTCTGTTAGAAGCTATAATGTAGATTTTATAGGAGAGAATGTCAGAAGGTGTTCTATGTTAATGGGTTAGGTTAAGATATTTTTATTTTATTTTATTAAGTGTATTTTATTGATTATGTTGTAACAGTAATTCCATTTTTTTCCTTTTGCTCCCCTCTGCCCAGTACCCTCCTTCCCTCCAGCAATCCCACCCCCCTTAGTTCATGTCCATGGGTCATGCATATAAGTTCTTCGGCTTCACCCTTCCCTATATTATTCTTAACTTCCCCGTCTATTTTGTACCAACCGATTATGCTTCTTAATCCCTGCACCATTTCCGAATTTCTCCTCCTTCCCTCTCCTAGCTAACCCTCCAAATGATCCCCATACCTATGATTCTGTTCCTATTCTGACTTACTTAGTTGGGTTTTGTTTTTATTATTTAGATTCAGTTGCTGATAGTTGGGAGTTTGTTGTAATTTTTTTAATAATTTATTTATTTGTTTGTTTATTTTTTTATTTTTAGAGAGAGGGCAAAGGAGAAAGAGAGGGAGAGAAACACCACTGTGTGGTTGCCTCTCACTGGCGCCCCCAGCTGGGGACCTGACATGCAACCTAGTTATGTGCCTTGACTGGGAATCGAACCAGTGACACTTGGTTCAAAGGCCGATGCTCAATCCAGTGAGCCACACCAGCCAGGATGAGTTTGTTGTAATTTTAGTGTTCATAGTTTTGATCCTCTTTTTCTTAAGTAAGTCCCTTTGACATTTCATATAATAATGGCTTGATGATGATGAACTCTTTTAGTTTTACATTGTCTGGGAAGCACTTCATCTGCCCTTCCATTCTAAATGATAGCTTTGCTGGATAGAGTAATTTTGGTTGTAGGTCCTTGCTTTTCATCACATTGAATACTGCTTGCCAGTCCTTTCTTGCCTGTAAAGTATCTTCTGAGAAATCAGCTGATAGTCTTAGAGGCATCCCTTTGTAAGCAGCTCTCCTCTTCTCTCTTGCTGCTTTTAGGAATCCTTCTTTATCATTCACCTTTGGCATTTTAATCATGATGTGTCCTGGTGTGGTCCCCTCTGGTTCCAGCTCGCCTGGGACTCTCTATGGTTCCTGAATTCTATGTCTACTTGCTTCGCAAAATTTGGGAAATTTTCCTCCATTATTTTTTCACATAAGTTATCAATTTCTTGCTCTTTCTCTTCTCCTTCTGGGGCCCCCATGATTCGAATGTTGGCACGTTAAAATTATCCCAGAGATTCCCAAGCCTCTCCTCATTTTTTCAATTCTTGTTTCTTCATTCCATACTGGTTGACTGTTTTTTCTTCCTTATGTTCCAAATCATTGATTTGAACCCCAGTTTTCTTCCCTTCACCATTGGTTTTGTTTGGATTTTCCGTTGTCTCACTTAGCATAGCCTTCACTTCTCTTATGCATTTGCCATACTCAAGCATATCTGTCAAGCCTGTGAGCATCTTTATCACCAGTGTTTGGCATACTGCATCTGTTAGGCTGGCTATCTCCTCATCTGTTAGGGTGACCATCTCCTCGTCACTTAGTTCTCCCACTAGAACCTTGATCCGTTCCCTCTTTTGGATCATACTTCTCTGTCTCCTCATCTTGATAGGCTCCTGTGTTTGTTTGCCTCTGTTTCTTTGGTAGAGCCATTGCTCCTGTGATGTTGTAAGGTGCAGAGCCTTATGTGTTCATCAGTACAGGGCGACCTGTTTCACCACATTGTGGTGCTGTATGTGGGGGAAGGGTCTGAGAGGGAACAATGCCACTTGCCCAGCACTCACCCCTTTTCTAGGCACTTCTCTCACTTCCGCATGGGACTGGCACCTCTCTAGCTGTTGCCCTGGCTGTCATTCCCAGAGTGGGTGGGTCTATGGACATTCTAGGACCGTGGGGGCCCATTATACAAGTGGACTCTGCTGAGAGACTGGCAGTTTGTGCCTCTGGCACAACTCCCACTGGTTTGCACAATCAGAAGCAATGAGGCTTGAATTTCCCCAGTGCTGGGACCATGGCTGTGTGGTTTGGTGAGGATCTGGTCATGCTCCCTAGGGGTCTCTCCTGACTTTTTAAAATGTGTAACTGTGCTTTCCGCTGGTCTGCTGCTGCTGCCGCTGCTGCCACCACCACACCGCGTCCTCTCCACCCTGGCTTCACCCCTCCTACTTGTTTGGATGAGTATTTCTTCTTTATATATTTGTTTGTTGGACTTCCATGCAGCTTGATTTTTCTGGAACTTCTGGTTGTTTCTAGTTTTGAGGTAGTTGTATTCCTTCTTAGTTGTGGAGGGAAATGTAGCGTGTCTGTCTATACCTCCATCTTGGCCAGAAGTCAGGTTAATATATTTTTAAATGATACTTGAAAGCATTAATTGTTTGAAAAATATTATGTATTTTGACCTTATTAATTTTTAAAAAGTGTTTTTTCATCTGAGAACACTGTGAAAAAGAAAAGTAAATAGACAAGCCACACTCCAGGAAATGACATCTTCAACACAATAACTGATCAAGATTAGTATCCAGAATGTAAAAAATCGTGCAAATCATTAAGAAAAACACAAACAAATATAGAAAAAATGGTAAAAGAGATACACAAACTACTCCCAGAAGCACACACACAAAAAAATGTATTCAAAAGATAGAAATACTTTCCACACTACCTACATAATCAAAACAATTTTTATAAAATCCTGGCTGGCTTTTTTTCATAAACAAGAAGTTGATCATAAAATTTACTGGAAATGAGAGGGACTCAGATCACCCAACACAATTTTAAAAAAAGAACAGAGTTGAAGAACTCCCCATTTCCAATTTGAAAATTTACAAAATGCTACACTAAATGAAGAAAGTATAATATCAACATAAGAGCAGGTATACAGATAAGCAGAATAGAATTGAAAATTCAGAATTAAATTTTTACATATTTGATCAATTGATTTTGACGGGGGAAGAATAGTTTTTTTCAGCAAATGGTGCTAGAGCAACTGCATATTCACATGAAAAAGAATGAAACTGGGCCTCTTTTTCACACCATATACAAAAGTAAGTGGATAATAAATCTATACATGAGAGATAAAATGATAAAAGTATTTTTTAAATGATAAAAGTTTTAAAAGAAATTATAACAGCCAATCCTTGTGACTATGGCTGAGTAAGGTTTCTTAGATATACAACCAAAATGTAAATTAGACTTCATCAAAATTAAAAACATTTTGTGTTCTAAAGCACATCATCAAGAAATTGAAAAGACAGCAATGCAATTGTAAAATATGTCTAGAGCTGCTCCTTGGCTTACAATGGGGCAATGTTTCAATGAACTCATTATAATTTGAAAATATAAGTTGAAAATGCTTTTAATACACCTAACCTACTGAACATCCCAGCTTAGCATTGCCTACCTTAAACATGCTCAGAACACTTATATTAGTCTGCATTTGGGCAAAACCATTAGTCTGCATTTGGGCAAAACCATCTCACTGCTGCTGTCCAGCATCACAAGAGAGTAACATTAGCCCTGAAAAAGATAAATCTTTCAATATAATTAAAGGATAGACAATAATGTGTGTTGACAGGATGAGAATAATTTTTTTTTTTTTTTTACAGTATTACAAAGTATTTCTTTCCTTCTGGTCAGAGTCTATCTAATTCTATAATTTATTTATTTTATTTTTTTCAAATACAAATTTTTTAAAAATTTTATACAGTTGTCCCAATTTTTCCTTTTTGCCTTCCTCCACCCAGCCTATTCCTCTAGCCCACAGTCAATACCCTCTCTCCATCTCTCCATTGTCCATGTCCATGAGTCATTCATACATGCTCTTTGACTTATCCCTCCCCTTTTCTTCCACCATTTCCTCCCACCCTCCCCCCTCCTACAGCTGTCAGTCTGTTCCATGTTTCCATGTCTTTGGTCCTATTTTTATCATTAGTTTACTTTGTTTCATTAGATTCCATATGAGGTCATATGGTATTTGTCTTTTGCTGACTGGCTTAATTCAACAGTCCCATCCATGCTTTCACCAAAGGTAAGAATTTCTTCTTTCTTTCTGCTGTGGAGCATTGTCCCATATATCAAAATGATAAGGAGAAAGTAAAATGACCATACATTGCTGATGGGAAGGTAAAATGGAAGATTTTCTTTGGGAAATATTTTAGTAATTTCTCAAAATGTTAAAGATAGAATTACATGACCCAACAATCTCATTCCAAGGTATACACTCAAGAGAATTTATCACAGAGGTTCATGAAAAGATATGCATACAACTGTTCATAGCAGCATTATATAACACAAAAAAACTGGAAAAACCTGAATGTCCATCAGCTGATAAGTTGGTGAACAAAATATGTTATATCCACATACTGGAGTATTATTTGGCAATACAGTATTCCCTCACTTATTGTGAGTATTACGTTCTAGACTTCCCCCCCCCGCCCCCGCCCCCTGTGATAGGTGAATAGGTGAAAACCCGCAAAATAGGAACCTTACATTTATTTTAGTATTTATATATATTTTAAGGCTTTATAAATCCTTCCCACACACTTATAAACCATTCCCAGTCCCTTATTAACCTTTTCCACACTTCTATAAACACTACTTATGTTCTTAAACATATTATACACTCTTAAACCTATGTAACTTTAACAACATAGGTATACAGTACCACAAAATCGTGCGATATAGTGAAAAACTCATGATAAATAATTAAATATAATGTTTTTTTTTTTTAAATCCCATGATACAGTGAGGCCGTGATAAGTGAACCACGATATAGAGAGGGACTACTGTAACAAAATGAGGTGCTTACACATATTACCACATAGGTGAACCTTAAAAACATTGTGCTTTGTGAAAGAAGCTAGTTACAAAGGACCACATCTTGTATGATTCCTTTTATATGGCATGTTCACAGATGGCAAACCTTTTAGGGACCGAATACACATTAGTGGTTCTGAGAGACTGGGGTTAGTGGGAGATGGAGAGTGACTACTAGTATCAGATTGACTTGGGGGTGTTGAGAATGTTCTGAAATTATAGAGTAGTGATGACTGCACAAGTCTGTGCATATACAAACCCCACACCCCACCAAATGGTACATTTAAAAGGCTGAATTTATAGTATGTGTGGTATAACTCCCCCAAAGCTATATATTTTTTAATTAATAAAATCTGCCAATGACATATGGATTATTTTTCATTTAAAAATTTTGTAAGAGTAAATAAAGATACTTAGTGCTATATAATTTTTTCAAAGACAATTTGAAGTTATGTTAATTTCTTAGAAGCTAGAATAAAAAGCATATTAGCACTGCTGAATTTTTAAACCCAGAATGGGCCTTCTGTATCTTTTCTTTTATTGAATTGTTCATTTTAGAATTAGCACTATTTGAACTAAGATAAATTGTCTACTTTTGAAGATGAGTGAATCAAGCTTAAGTGAAAGAGATTGGAAATTTGAAATGATGTCCAAACTTTTAATGATGATATTACTCATTTAAAAATTATCATTTTATTTTATTCTTATGTTATTCCACTTTTAGGTTACTGATAAGGCTAAGAGATCAAGGAAAAAACACTAACAATATATATCTCAACAGAAAGAAGAAGAAGAGAGTATTCTGTGCTGATTATAAAGTGCTAATTATAACACAGTCATCCTTTATAATCATGCAAATTCTAGTTTTTGTTTATTAAAATTGGACAGATTCTGCTCACTTTGATTTATTAGTTTCTTTTTACACAAGAATGATTTGCTCACTGCACTTTTTTTCTTTTACTAGCATAAGGGAGAAGTTTAAAATAGATTTCCACTTCATCTTTTTAAGTTGTTAATAAAATTCAACACAGTATAACTATACTCCTAGAAATAAACAAATAAAACATTAAATAAACTGGGATTATCTTTGGTATTTGGATGATTTATCAATAGGCTTAGACATAAGTGTGATGTATTCAACATGAGTGCATTATATAAAAATCATGGGATATACAGCTATATAAAATAAAATTACTGTGTTTATCATATATAAATTCTCTTCTAAAGCCATAATTTCCATAGTTGTTTAATTTTTGTAGATAGCTAAAAAAATTTCGTGATGCTCCATCCATATTTTTTGCCTCTGCCTTTTTAAAAAAACTTCCAGATATTACAATCACCATAATTATTCTTGTTATTGCATTTAATGCTGCTTTCAACTTTTTAAAATTTATTTGCTTTTGTTCATTGTGCAACGGAAGGTCCATTGATAGTCTGAGTTTCATTGTGTTTTAAAACATCTACTTAGTGCATACATTATATTTGAGTAACATCTTGGCTTGGATAATAGCAAATATTCTCATCATTATTTTGTCTTAGCTGAATAAAAAATTGGGGGATTATAATTCTTCTCCTGAGAATTTTAAACATTATTCCATTACTTCTTCTTACCTGAAATTGCTTAGTGAAAATCATTCTATTATAAAAAACAAAACACACCAAAACCAAAAATATTTTCTAGAAACAAAAAAAAAGTTCTTACTAATGAAAAATATTACAGCAAATATTATACTTAATAACAAACAACAAGGAGACTAACAACAAATTTAATAAAAGATATGTTAGAACTCTATGGAGAAAATTATAAAACTTTATTAAGTGATATTAAAGAAAGCCTAAATAAACAGAAAACTAATTCCTCAAAATTATTCCACTCTGTATAAAACAAGGAGTGATTTAGTTAGAATCCCAAACACTCAGGCTGATTCTTATTCTAGGACATTTTGCTTAGCTAGTGCTGAAGAGCTGTTTATTCCAGGATGAAGGGGATTAACATAAGGAGTTTGAAAGAAGGTACAGATTCAATAAAGTTATGATTTTTAAAATAACTAAAAAGTTAATTGACAAAACACAAACTCTACCCTATTCTAAGTGATTTAAAGAGACTTTGCATCTAATGGTTCCATCCCCTCTATGCAGGCTGGGTTATGACTTGGGCAGCTTATATACATGTCACTTTCTGCAACAGTGACCAAGTTCTGTCATGCTCCATCGGGAAATGGTCCACTAAGAGAAGAACCCTTTTGCATTTGCCTAGCAAAAATTAGGTGCTACAAAAATGAAAAAAATAGTTCTAGATTTGATCTCTGTCTTAACAACTACATATATGAGTTAATTACCAAATATTGCAAACTTAAATGTTCTCATTTATAAGATGAGGTCACTGATTTGGCTGTTCCTACACAGCAGCACGTGTTAAAGAGTGAGCTATAGACTGCAAGTCAGTCACCACAGGTAGAGGCAGGGTATTATCATTTTTAATCTTTGTTCTTCATTTATTTTACAATTTTATTAGTATTTGGTTTTATAGTTATGAATTATAGGTACTCCAGTGATTAAATCTTACATAAACATTTCACTAGTTTGTTTTACAAATGATTCTATAAATGTAAATTACCTCTAAACTTTTTTAAAATATCATATATGTTTGTTACAGAACTCAGGTCCAGCTGCCTGCCACAACAAAAGCCTGACTCATGAGACAGGTGCTGGTGAGAAGGAAAGAGGTTTATTCAAGTGCTGACCACCAGAGAAGATGGGGACTCTCGTTTCAAACACAATCTCCCCATCTAAGTGTAGGCAGAGGTTTTTATAATGAAGAAGAGGGAAAGCAGAACAAAGAGATCAAGGAGAGGGAGTTGAGAGTTCTCTGTTGAAGGGACTATATGCAAGCCAACACAGTATGGTTAGATAACTAGTTGAAAGTCATCAAATCTCCTAGAGCTGAAACCTCCAAATGTTGGAGTCTGTATCATCTGAAGTTAGTTTCCAGGAGTCTTATACCTACATGCTATTTATGTATAAACTACGTATTGCATATTAGTCAGAATTGGCACTAACACAAACAATGTCAAAGAATCTTGGGGTGGGTTATAATTCTCCATTGTTATATATTGTGATTACTTTAACTTTTGATTTCCCAAATGTGACACTTACATTTAAAGTTATGCAGTCAGTGACATGCCAGAAAATATCTTGAGATGCAGCTCTGGGGATGGACAATATCAAGACATGCTGAATAACATTACAACATGCCAGACACTATTTCAACAAGCAGCTGCAGGTCAAACAATATTGCAATATTACAGATAACAGACAGATAGCAAACACAACAAATACAAAGGGAGAAAAAATGTTGAACACCAGTGCAAGACACTAACACAGTACAAATAGGGAATCAGGCAGAAGCAACTATTTCTCAAAGAATAGAATTAGGCATTTATATTCAATCAGGATTTTTTAAGTTTTAAAAGTCCAACATAAGGAAGGAAATTGGGAAAAGAAAATGGGAGGAGAAGCTAAATTTATCTACACTCACCATAAAAACACTGGAGGTTAAACCTGCTTACAAACCTCAGCAAATATTAAGGCAAATACAGAGACAGTTGGGTTTGGGAGTTGATGTCACAACAGGCTAAAAAGAGTTTAAAGGAACCTTAATTCCACCAAGACCGGTCTCTCAAAGCCTAGGCTCATGAAAGGCAGTTATTGGGTCAGACAATACAATGATACCCAGCTATATGGCCTTGCCTGTGAGAGGTAATAATAATAAGGGGGAAGAAATGCTCAAAAATAATATTTTTTTTAGCTGCACTACTTTATAGTCTACCACTGAGCATTGTGATTTTCCTTGAATCATGACTTTTCTCCTTAAGATTACCCTCCTTGTCATTAAGTTCATTTTTAATTTATCCTGTTCATTTGCATAAACACAACAAGAGCAGAAAATGATCCCTTATGATCTTTAGTTCTGTTTTGCTGGAACTTGCACAAGGAACACGTAGGGTGACCCTCAGTATGCCCTTTAGTGCACAGAAGCTGAGCCACGTACCTGCCATTCAGCTTGCTTGTAAACACCTGTCTTTTCCAAGTCCTTCGGGTTTTCCATTGTGCCTTAAGATCCCTTCTAGCCATCTTTCAGGAAATCAACCTTCATTACTTCCCTGAAAAGATTGCCATGGACCATACAACCAACCAAGGTACCAGGCCTTTTATCTCGTGGGCTTTTATTACCTTTGAAAGTCAATTCTAATTCCTCAGGGCTTTTTGGTAACAACCAGAGACCAAGAATGTCTCTTTTAGGCATGACACTACAGTCAAAGTCTTGGTCAATAAAACCTCTATTAACAACTGGTCTTATTAGTTTTATGCAAAGAACCTTATGTCATTACTTACTTCTTCAGAATGCCAAATTATGGAGGGATCAAATAGAAAGAAAAATATGCAGTGTGAAGAAAAATTTTTGTCCCTGTAATATTCACTAAAATTGCATTTCCATTCTGTATATTTTCTTTTTTCCCCCACTAAAAATCAAATATAGTCTTGAATGGAAAGAGCCTAATTGGTTTTTAACCCTATATTTATTTAAGTTATGTTTATTATATCAATGCATAGAAAAATGTTTGTAAGGAATCCCCCCAAAAAAGCATTATGCAGTCATAAATTTAATAAAAATTAAAAATATAAATTAGGAAAAGATAGAACAGTAGGAATGAAGGGCCATTGATAAAATGGTATAAATAATCTCAGTTTTGCCTTCTATATTTAGTAATTCATAAATTCTTATATAAAGAATCAGATGCTATTTCTTTCAATTACAAACATGGTCAACAAATCACAGTGGTATCAGTAGTACTTGCGACTGTCACAAATAAAAATAAAAATCACAAGTATTTTTATATTCTACTATGGGCTGCAGACATCTCAGAATATCATTATTTTTAAATTATGAAAGTTATTAGACATAATTGTTAGGCCTTGATATTTTATGTGTTAATAATGAAGCACACATATTACTGAATAGCAAACTGTTAAATAATAGTTTGATATTACTGCTATTTATAATGCTCATTTTGTAACCTTATATATTTTATGAATTTTATTACATTACTTTGAGAAAAGCCCATAAGATTCATAAACTTCTCAATGGAGCCTATGATACGTAATTTTTTTTAATGATTAAGAACCCCTGCCTTAGAGAACATATAAAACTATGCCCCATCCTCTATGGTCTTCCTACTCCAAGAAGTGACTAGCAGCATCCGCATCACCTGGGAACTTAGAAATGCAGAACCTCCAGTCACACTCCAAAACTGCTGAACCAGAATCTGCATTTCAATAATATGATTTGGTGATTTTTCAGTGTACTCTATAATATTAGCATGTTTACTATAGCAGGACCCCCTTTAGTACCTAAGCACTTTTTGTGACACTACCTAAACATTAATCAGTTCACCAGTATCAACATAAAACAAGGAAAGAAAGAAGAAAGAAAAAGAAAGAAAGAAAGAAAGAAAGAAAGAAAGAAAGAAAGAAAGAAAGAGAGAGAAAGAAAGAAAGAAAAAGAAAGAAAGAAAGAAAGAAAGAAAGAAAGAAAGAAAGAAAGAAAGAAAGAAAGAAAGAAAGAAAGAAAGAAAGAAAGAAAAGAAAGAAAGAAAGAAAAAGGGAGAGGGGGAGGAATGAAAGAAAGAAAACTTATTCTGTTGCCAATAAAAAGAACTGTCCGGGTTTGATTAGAAACAGACACTGCTTATCTAAAATAAGTATTTATTAAATTAAATCCATGGAGGAAATAATCTTACCATGCTCCAAAAGACACGACTCTATATTTGCCAAAAAATACACACACCTTTATTCTTTTTTAGTTCCATTTTGGAATTTAAAAATCTATGAAAATACAGCAAGATCTATTTGGAAAAAGCCCAGCCATTTTTAATATAACAAGAATGGTTTGCACAACATCTATGTGACCTGTCAGCCAAGGAAAGTGGACTGGAATGTGCATGTGTGGAAACGACGATGTTGCTGTACTAATCAGCGGGGGCAGTAGATGCCATTGAGTGAGCATGTGTACAGTGTGGCCGTAGCATTCAAAATTGCTGAGCAAGTAGAGCAACCAATCTGCATCAAATTTTGCAATAAACTTGAACATTCCTCCACAGAAACTATTCAGATGGTTCAGAAGGCTGCGACTATGGGCAACTAGTGATTGGCAGCTTCATCACGACAAAGGGCCCTCTCATATATAATGTCTTGTGCAGAGTTTTTTGGTGAAACATCAAATCACCCAGGTGATTCAGCCCCTCTACAGCCCAGATTTGGCACCCTCTGACTTCTGGCTTTTCCCAAAACTAAAATCATCTTTGAAAGGAAAGAGATTTCAGAACATCTTTGAAATTCAGGAAAATACAACTGGGCAGCTGATGATGACTGGGAGAACTGTGTGAGGTCCCAAGGTGCCTATTTTGAAGGGGACTGAGGTGCCATTGTCCTATATACAATGTTTCTTGTATCTTGTGTTGTCTTCAAGAGAAGTCTATCCTTTTCATATTACATGCCTGGATACATCCTGGACAGTCCTTCTATATATTTATCTTGGTGACAGGGAAGAAAGAAGAAGAAACTAGTCACTAAGGAACATTAAGTGCATTTAATTAGCAAAGCATCTATATTTAAGGCTTGTGAAATGAGAAACAAGAGAGGAAAAAGATGACAAAAGGAAAACAGACACTGGCATCGTCGTCGTCGGCAGCCGTCCGTCTCGAGAGACGATGGCGTAGCTTCCCGAGAGTCTATCTGCACCACCGAGAATGGCTGTGCAGTCCGATTCGGGAGTGACAATCCCTGCCGCACTTGTTACAGGTGAAGGCAGATGGCTGTTGTTGCTGCTGCTGACGCTGCTTCCGCCTCGATCTTTTCTGGACCGCCTCCTCGTTGCGCGCAGCCTCTGCGCGTGACGTACCTTGCCTGACCGCGAGCCTCCAGGCTAGGCGGTCGTCTGCTTGAACTTCCCATGTGTTGAGATTGATGGAGCATTGTGTCATGTCCTTTTTGCAGATGTCTTTGAACCGCAGTTTTGGGCGCCCTGTCATCCTCTGGCCTTCTGCTAGCTCGCCGTAGAGGAGGTCTTTGGGGATACGGCCTGCATCCATTCTTTTGACATGGCCGAGCCACCTGAGGCGTCTCTCGCTAAGAACTGCATGCAAACTGCTCATATTGGCTCGCTTCAGCACCTTGGTGTTGGGGACCTTATCCTGCCAGGCGACATGCAGGATGCGTCGCAGGCACCTCATGTGGAAGCTGTTGAGTTTCCTTTCGTGCCTTGCGTAGGTGGTCCACGTCTCGCTGCCATAGAGGAGAGTGCTGAGTACGCAGGCTTGGTAGATGCGCAGTCTGGTTTTCTCAGTGAGGCTGGAATTGTTCCACGCTCGCCGGTTCAGTCTGGCCATAACTGTGGCTGCCCTGGCGATTCTCCGGTTGACCTCCAAGTCGACTGACAGAGAGCCCGAGATGGTGGACCCGAGGTAAGTGAAGACACTGGCATATTACTGCATTTTTTTTACCACCCAGTTTTGACACTTAAACAGATATTTTAATATATGCATTAACCTAAATTGTCCTTGGGAATAGCGGTAATACCTACATCGATTTTTCAAAGAACTCCAAAATGATGCTGAACTTTCAGTATTCCAAGTTCTTAAAATAAATGATGTAATATCTTTCTTTGAAAATTTTGACTTAGTAATTTCCTGCCAAAAATCTTTTTAGTACTGCTGCCTTCCAAGTATAAATGAAATGATTAAGCCCAGAATACCTTCAAAATATAAGTTAAAGCAACAACAGGCTTATGTAATGGCACTTTCAGCAATGAAATTAAATGTGCATTCTTATTATTCCCTTTCAGTGATATTTATTGATTACAATGTCAAAATTCTGAGCAGCTCATTAAGAAATTAGTGGGTGAGCAAACACTAATACAGCAACTTCCTCTTTTTAATCCAATTGATTAAAGTTTAAAAGCTATATTCAGCCCGTTACTTTTTAATAAAGCACACGTACTCACACCCCTACTACTTAACCACTAGACCTAAGTGAAGATATTTTTCTAACTGCAAATGTAGCATAGAAAAGAGTATACTTTAAAAAGATCATTTTTTCTGAGAGGCATAAGTTATCATATTAGAAACTAACACGATTTTTTTCTTTATAAGAAAAAACCAAAAAATACAGGTGAAAGAGATGAAAGATACTAATTTGCAAAGAGAATTGAATAGTCATTGCCAACTTTATTATCAAAAGAACAGCTGCATAAGTAAACATAAACAATAAATTAATTTAATTATAGTTTATCCAGGAGACAGAATTGAAGACTCAGTGTCAGGAAATGGGCTTGCATCAAACACGGGCCACTTTGAAACTGAACACTGGTACAAAAAACCTTGATCTGTGAGAAGCAATAGTTACTCAGTTGTAAAGAGTGTCTACAATACGTATTGGCCTCCTTTCTGTCCCACAGGAGTACCATATGCCATCAGGCCTGGAAAGGTTCCAGTGGAATTTGTCATCTTAAATTTCTTTCTCAATCCCTGCTCCTATCTTCTAAGCATACAACTTTTTAAAAAGCATTATTATCCCTAATAATCAATCATTTCACTATAATTTTTGAATGTTTACTGTTTTCAAGATTTTCAAACTTATAGGGACACAAAAGTAACATTGGTGCTCTAGCGGAGATATTGCTGATGTGCCAGCTAGACTTCTAATCAATGAAGGACTATTTTTACAGATGGTGTTTGACAAAGATATGCTGGGAGCCACTTCAAAGATTGCTTCAGCTCCAGAGAGTCTATTCAAAGACTTAAGTGGCTGGGCTAGCCAAGCTTTACCATTACAGCCAAAATGAACCACCTCCACAGGTAATTTTAGCGCCAAAGCACCTGTGGGAGTGGCCAAGATTTTGCCAGTCTCCATTGCACCTTTACCTCTCCCTCTACCCAACCCTGCTTCCTTCCCCCGCCATAAGCGACTTTGATCCAGTGGGAACTCCCTGACACACACCGTGCGGCTTTGCTCATTACTTTGTCTCAGTAGCTGCCTCTGGGGAAGCACACCTGAGGCACTGCTGCTTTAGAAAACCAACTAGGCAAGAATGGTCTTTGTTCTGTTTTTCTTTCTCTGATTAAATTCTCTCTGTCTAGCAGTCTATTATTTTAGATGTATTCCAGTGAGCTGTCAATTTAGTTGATGATTAAGGACCTCCCAAAAGTGTATTTTAATGAGAAGCCTTTTGAAGATGACATTGCCTTGACAACCTAAAGGAATGGAGCAAAAAGTGACAAAAAAAGAGGTAGGGGTTAATATTTTAATCCAGTCAACTTCTTCACATCAAGTCAATTATATCATTAAGGAACAATTGGCTTACATTCTAGAAAATCCAATGCTCAGGGGATCTCTGACCTCAAAATTAACTCCTATGGAACCAAACATAATCACTGTAATGGAGCACAAAGTAATACACCAAATGAATCTTTGAGGATCACCTGAGAATCCACCTGTCTTATATCTTAAGTGTTTTGGGAGAATTGCACCTAAAACCAGTCACTCTATAGCATCCCATCACCCTTGCCTCTTCCTAAGACACACTCATGAGGATGTTCTATTGCCTGTTTGGAAGTGGTAATGGATCACAGATGCTAGAATGCTTGCTGACTTTCCACAGTTGTAATCAGGAATGGCCAGAAATCAGGACCAAGGGCACAAGTGACATAGTGCCTGTACCAGATGCCATTTGTATACCTTACATAAGTCATATAAAGATTATTTACAGAAATGACTTTGAATTTTCTTAAGAGCTTTTCAGTATTTCTAATATGTCTAAATTCTCTTTAAATTCATGGACACATACTAACAGATCTGTTTAAGACCCAGTCCTGGGTAACTGTGAATCAACTCTAAAAAGCAAACTAACCCAAAACTACCGTTTTGCTTTGCTTTTTAATTAACAATTTCAAGGCAGTAGTAGTGGGGGGAAAATCTAATTTACTTCTGGCAAGTCTTGTTTCTCCTCTGAACTAAAACACCCTTCTCTTTAACACATTTCTTTTCTTTCGTCCTTTAACTTTTCCACTTTGTCCTTCACTTCCTACTAGGCAGAGATGCCAGGGAGCTGGAGGTAAAGGAGTAGTTAAAGACATTTTTTCACAACCAAATTGTCTTTACACACATGTGGACAAAAGACATGCCTGTCTTTCTTTCATGCCCCAACTACCTACATGTATGGTAAGTTCTTAATTCAATTAAACAGTGCACAGGTGGGTCCTACGTACAACAATCCCCAAAGATTCACCTCTCTGAGACAGGTTTCACAAACAAGGTTCCTCGCACGTTATTTTAGAAAGACTATTGGAATATATAAAGAACTGTATCCAATAAATATATTTGCAGTTATTTGTAAGCAATGGTATCAAAATAGTGAAAAAGAAGAAATCACTCTCTATTAAGGTTAGCTTACAGTGCACTGGGCTGTTTGCAGCCTCTCTATAACTTGTTATAAAATTCAAATACAGCAAATTCACAGAAACTGTTTATGATACCATCTAACACCAGAATTATGCAAATTATTTTAAAGAAACATAATTAGTTTTATTTCTTACTGATATAAAGAGAAAATAATAAAATTGTATTTTATTTCTTGAGTATTTATTAACAATATTTAGTAGTAAGTTTAAATAAGCTAGATATTTAATAATTTATGTGAAAGCAGCAGTAGATTATTTTATACATCTAGGTATGTACTTATGTACAGTTTATGTACCTATCTTACTTAAATAATAAAGTTTAAATACCATAGATGTTTAGAACTTGGTCTGTAATTTCAAAATGATACCTATCCAGTTATTTTTACTAATAATATATCATTTACTTTAGGGTAGAGTCAGTCCCAGTATGTTATAAACTATTACTGGAATGTGCACCCTTTTTCACAAAAATTTGTTCTTGGGATTAATTAGTATGTTAAACACTACTGAATACTATAATTTAAAAAGCTAAAAGGGCAAGTATTTTATATATAAACTCTCAATCTCAATAGAACCTTAAAAGTGTCTCTTCCACATCAACATTGTTTTTCTTGCAGGATCAAATATTCTCAACAGTACAATTTAAAATTCTTGAATACAATAAATGAGCTCTAACTTCCTTTGTTGCTTCTGAAAATGCCATTATTCAAAAAATAAATAAATAAATAAATAAATAAATAAATATAAAAATGTCATTATTCCAGTGCGTTCCTTTTAACCTTTTGGATTTTAAATATATATTGTTTCTCAGACCTATAAATAACATATGTAAAATAGAGCAGTTTGTATTCAGTATGTTACATGATAACTATGTATATCTAAGCACTTCAGTGAAAAGCACCCTTGTTACATGGAATAAAATATTTTTCATAGTGTAAAAATAGTTATGTTTCTTTTATTTTTATAATTAAAAGAATGTATGATAAAGTAATATAAATTCATTACATTTAATGATTTGATTTTCATTCAGTATTTGTTAAAGTTCTGAGTTTTTTATACTAACTAATGAGTTAATAGATTTTTAATAGATTTCTAAGTCTTCTTATAACTTTGAAAAGAATAAATGGCGTGTGTATATTATTATACATATATATATATATATATATATATATATATATATATAAACTGAAGCCACTTAGCTTCCAAAAATACATCTAACAATTTCTAACTTATTATATCAGTCATCTATTAGCATAATAAAGCTGCAATACAAACTACCAAAGACCTCTGGAACTTAACATCATAATAATGTTCTCCTTTATGTGTGCAAGCTGGATGGATTTTGGGTGATTTTGGTGGGGCTCCTCAGGGCTTGGGTCTAAGCTCTAACCAAGTATGTTCCATGTGTCTTTCATCATGTTGGGACCAGGGGACCAGCTGGAGCATGTTCTTGGTATGATCATAGCAAAAGCACAGGAAAGCAGCTCAGTAGTAGTCTTGTTCTGTTGTAATGCTTTTTAACATTCAATTGGCCAAAGGAAGTCTTAAGTGGGGAATTACATATATCCACCTCTAATCATAGGAACAACAAAGTCACGTGGAAAAAGACAAAGGGAAGAATAAAGTATTGTGAACAGCAATTCAACCTACCAGTAGTCTCTGAAAGTTATGATAAAGTCAGGAGATTCAACTCAACATTCAGTGTCATTACAGTAATACTCATGTCTTCAGAAAAGAAGATAAACTTTAGAGGTTGAAGTATTCTATTACTGTCTGTAGTTTTCCATGATACCATCATAAATGAAAATAAAAACAATTCCACTCTAGAAATTCCTCTGATATATTTTCATGTCAAAATATATTTCTTCCCCGTCTTTTAAATTTTACTCTCTACATGATATACCTAAGCTAGCATACCCTATTAGAACTTGTGTTCAAATTTATAATAACTTCCTTTGTTAATGTTTTATCTTAGAATGTAAAACATAGTATCTATCAAATTAAAAATGTAATTAAATTACTGTTGAATACATGTAATTATTTTTTACCTCTAACCACTCATTATATTCATTCAGGATATTGTTTTTATTTTCTAAATATCATTTGTCTTTTCCTTGTAGCTTTTATATATACTTTAATTAAGTACTGTTTTAAGTCATGGACTCATCATTATGTTATCACATTGCATATTTTGGATTATTAATTTTTTCTATTTTATCTCATTGCTTCCTTACATGCAATTTATAGGTGAGAATTTAAGATCCATACAGTGTGAAAAGACTATGCACTTGACCCTAGTTCAATAGATGTTTATTTTTAAAATATGTTTAGTTTTACTAACTTTGAACTTGAAATAAATCTAGATGAAAAAAAGTTGCAAAGATAGTACAGAGATTTCCTACATTCTCTTTACTCAGATTCCACTCCTGTAACAATTTACATTCATGATATTGTACAAGTATTAAAAGTAATAAATAAACATAGACACATGATTAACTAAATTATTGACCTTATTCGGATTCCCCCAGATTTTTCACAAATGTCTTTCTGTTTCAGAATTCAAGGCTAGATATCACATTGTATTTAGTTCTCCTTTCTTCTTGGTCTTCTCTAATCTGTGGCAGTTCCTGAGACAGTCCTTGATCTTATCAATCATTTCTCACTTTTGGATTTAGAACTTGGCTATTGGATAAAAATTCCATCTAGATATTCACTCAGCAATTTCTTCCAACCTGTAAGAGTTATTTTTCATATCTGAGCTTGTCTTTGGGATGCATTGTTTGCTCTCTGGATTGAAGATATGCAAAATTGGTCCCTTGGCTATCATACTTGTCTTTTAACAGTCATTCTATTTCCACGTCCCAAGTCAGCGCAGCAACTAAAATAAATAAATAAATAAAAATAAAGAAATAAATAAAGAAAAGGAAAAATGTATACTTCCCCTAAAGAACCAAGAATACATAACCTTTTGATAAATGCCCAAAATTTTTATTTCTTTGATACAGAAAGTTTTGTTTAATTATGCGCCTTATTTGTCCCCCTGTATTCTGAGTTCCAATGTCTTTAACTTTCTTCTCCAAAGGAAATCATACTGCTTAAAACAACACATGTGGAGAGCAACAGGGGAAAACCTGGGACAACTGTAATAGAACAGCAATAAAATATTTGATAAAAATAAGAAAAAAAAAAGTAAAACAACATGTGAAATATGTAGATAATGATCATTTTCCTTTTAACTATCCACTGGCCATTGTCCTTGTCACATTAACTATGGCGAAGATTTTATCCATAAAAGTATTTTCATTTTTTTGTATTGTGACATATATTAAGAATAAAGGTAGTGTGGTGATTAGATTTAGATGAAGATAAACTAGTGGAAATTGTGCTTTACTTGTAACTTATGATCCCTTATGGAACTTTAATAATACAGTATTATTCAGTTTCTAATTTGATTAAACTAGGAACCACATTCATCTTCAGTTTATTTAAAAACAATACCATTCATTTATATCTTTACCTTAGAGTTTTCTTTTTAAGTTTTACCTTCCATATTATTTTTCCACAAAGATCACTATGTTCTTAAAAACTTGAATGCATATCATTTTGATTATACTTTCCCATACAAGTAACAGAAGATCTGAACCATGATGTACATATATTCGTTTTCTCTGCCCATCACCTCTCTGCTATTTTCCAAGGCTTATGAGGAGCTGCCCCACTCAGTACAGCTGCACTACCAAGCTTGTCATGTGCCATTTTCAGCTGCCTTTCACAATGTAGCACCATTTTCTGTATTAACACTTAACTGTTAAGACATTATGCAATATAGGCAGTTTCCTTCAATATAAAATTCTCGATTCCACATTCAGCTTGAATCAGCAGTGCAGGTGTGGGGGCCAGTGCTTAGTCTAGATAAGAAAAAAGAGGGAAATAAACATGAAAATCAAGCATTCTGTCTTAAGCCATATCTTGAAACAATCAAGAATTATACATATTTTCATCCTGAAGCAGACTTGGCCAAGTATAATTCACTGTTACTCTTCCCAGGATCTCCCTTTTCACAATCACTTTTCAGAAGAGTTCTGATTTATTTGAAAAATGAAAGATTTGGACCTATAATGTAACAGTAATTGAAATATGTCATTTTCCTTCTCAGGGTCCTCAAAGCCTATATAATTTGTGCATATAATTAAATAAGTCTACAATCACCATTAAGTTATCTTCCTTTCAAAGCCTTAAACATTGATATATTATCATGCTTGGGGGGAAGATGGGAAGCCATTTGGAAAAGCATTGTAAAATAAATAAATAAAATAAATCAGCTTGCCACTATAATACCAGAATTTTGTCCTGGAAATTTCTTCCCAAGCTTCTCCTCTTGATTTCCTACCATTGAATGACTCGCTGTAAACATCAATGTCTTTCTTCCCTGACACATCGCACCAAATATTTTGGATCATCCCCATATTTAAAATCATCAGACCTAATCAGTATTAATGTTTCACTGATCTTACATGAAACCATGGGAAGAGTACGAGTACTGTGATAAAAAAAAAAAGAATATAGGGAAAGAAGCCATCACATAGACTTTCAATAAGGAAACATAAAATGATGTCCATCTCTAATGCTTTAAAGTCCTAAGAATATCATAACCTTAAACTTCTGAGACCAAGAAGGACTCTTAGAAGAATGCCACAATTCAATAAAACCATGAAATACCAACTATTCTCAGAAAGAGCACCAGTCAATGATCTCACTGTCCAGGAGACAGTGGTACTGAAGTGACTGACAATGGATGATTTTCAGATTAGTAAAGTCCATTGGCAACACTTTAGCATGTAAATCAAAGTTTCATCTTACTTCTGATTGAACGAAAGACAGAACAGTGCAAGACATAGGAACGATAAAAAGTAACCTCTGGAGAAAAGTATAAAAATATGAAAAGGAAGGGGGGATTGTTGAGAGCTTGTAAAGAATGAATAGAGCAATGAAGCTAAGCAATACCACAGAAAGATAGTAACTTCTGATATATCATATTTTGGACAGCAATGGAACTTGGCTTACTGGAGAAGAAATGAAGATGGCCTTGGGGAGTGATAGAAGCAAAGAAGCAGGGAAAGAAAATATGCTGTATATAGTCTTGTAGTTTGGAATCTGAGTTTAATTTCCAAAAAGTCAGGTTTCATAGGACATAGGTAGACAGAAGAAAATAAAATAAAATTTTCTAACATACAATTGAATATATCTGAAACTATGCTATTCTGGCATTTTATTAAGTCCAATCTCAAGTTAGATATTTAATTCTAGATTTCACAACACATTACACATTTTTAAAGGAAAACAAATGTAAGAAATGTAGCTATTTTTATTAATTTAATGCTGATGAACCTGAAGAGAAATTCATAATTGAATTATCCACTCAGTTTAGTTGGATATTGATAGGAAATAAAAAGTCTAGGCTTTCTTAACAGAGAATAACCATCTTTTATGTTCATATTGCCAATTGTCAATCCCTAAAGTACAATAGGTATGCATATGTCTGCTTTAGGATTCCTACATCCCTATCATTTTCCTCGTCCCCAAGTTCCACATTCATACTAAATATAATAAAATACATTTCCTTATCTTTTCATCTGTGCTGACAACTACATTTCCACTCCACTTACATTTCCTATTTCAGGCTTGGAGCATCCAGTTCTCTCTTGATGCTCTGCATTGACAATAATGGCCAGATGCTGTGGAAGTGACTACATAATAAAGATTTAGTTCAATTCAGTTAGTGAGACAGGGACCAGTATTGCTATACCATCTGCTACCATGTAGAAAGGATCTCTTGCAGAATTATTTTTTAATGTTCATTGTCCATGTGAATTTTGAGTCATTATACAAATTCTTATTCACTGTTCCATAATATATTAAATCAAATGTCACAAGGCACATTTATCCTTAATGATACAGCATGAATATCATTTCCTTTTGTAATAATTTTGTTTTCTTATCACCTCTTTAAGTTATCTATTGCTGCACAACAAATTACAATAAACCTTAGCAGCTGGAAGCAACTATCATATGTTTCTTCTATCATATGTTCTGTGAGTCAGGAAGGAATCTGGGCACAGATTATCTGAGCACCCTGGCTCAGGTCCTTTCACAGGCTGCAATTAAGGTGTGAGCCAGGGCTGCAGTGTCATCTGAAGGCTCCACTGGGGGATGATCCACCTCAAAGCTCAGGCATGTGGTTGGAGACAAGATTCAATTCCTTTTGGGTTCTGGACTGAGTGTCTTGGTTTGTCCTTGGCTATTGATCGGAGGTCTTCCTTTTTGTCTGCAGCACACTGCATAGCAAAATATGCCAACTGCCTTCAGTAACAGTGGGTAATTAAATGAAGAAGAGATGGTGTGCAAGTTATATCTTTATAACTTAATCCCAGAAGAAACATTCTACCTATTTTTTCCATAGGAGTGAGTCACCAGGTCAAGTTCACACTTGAGGCAAGATAATTACAAGAGGGCTTGAGAATTAGATGGTAGGGATCTTGGAGGCCCTCTCAGGGCCTGCCTACCATATTATGTTTAACCACCGATTTTCCAAAGCCACGTGGCAGACAAAAACTGAAATGACCCGATGACTCTTGCTTGCATAACATCTTCCCTTTTGAGTGTGGGTAGAGCCTGTGAAGGTGGTGAAATACCAATCCAGTGATTATATTACTTTATATGAAAGAGTTGACTACAAGAAAGAGAGATTATCTGCATGGACCTATCTGAACCTATCAGTATCATATGAGCCCTTTCACAACAAAGCATTTTCTGCATTTTGTGGCAGAAGAGGAAGTTGGAGAGAGTAGATGTTTGGGAAGGCTTCAAAGCAAAGGAGATTATTTATTATTGACTTTGAAGATGAAGGGGGCCACATGAAAAGAGACAGAGAGCAGCCCCTAAGACCTGAGAGAAACCCCAGGCTCACAGCCAGCAAAAGAGCAGGGATCAGTGTCTTATCGCAACAAGGAAATGAATTCTTTCAACAAGAAAGAGTTTTGAAGCAGATACTTCTCCAGTCTCCAGATGAAATCTTAACTCAGCCAACACTTTGATTTCAACTTTAAGATACACATAGCAGAGAACCAATTCACATTGTGCCAGACTTCTGACTTACAGAATGGGAGATGATAAATGGGTGTTGCTTTAAACCCTTAGTTGGTGGTAATTTACTATTCAGCAATAAAAAAGAATATACCAAGTTAACCAATGCTAGCCTTCAGTGGCAAATTCTCCCTGGAGATTCTTTAATGTTAAGGCCATTTTACATAAGCATAGGCATTTGTGTAGTAGTTATGTCTTTGGATTTTTAAAGCTATACTTAACAGTATATATTACTAGTACAGATATGCATATATGTATATTTATACATACAAAATCAACAAATATATATACACATATTAAATATTTTATATAAATAAATACATACTTAATTTTTTAAATTAATATCTGAGGATTGCTTCCTTATTTACTGTAGCCTGTCCATTTCCTCAAGTTTGTAGCTAATAATCTAAATCAGTACTTCTTTAGTTTCATGGGTGGTTGTCAACAAACTCAAACATATTTTCTTATTAATACTAATACTTCAGCTACTTTCTTCACTCTCACTCTCTCACAACTACATAGTAGAGTTTTCCAGGGGCTGTGTAAGGTGTGGTATCACAACAGATTGGATGTAGAAGCAGCTGTGACCATCCATGTATCTCCTATTAATGAAGACATTACAGAGATTTTCTAAATGGAAACAATGCCACTGTTCCAGCTGTTATTTGTCATTTTGGTAAAGATTTTTAAATAAAAATATCATTGATCTTAACAGATAATGGTTTTACTAACATTATTGTAAAATGAATTAATGCATAATGATTTCATATTTTCTCAATATTAATTGCTTATATGGCAAATACTGATAGGTAAAAACCTTCTCAAGTAAAAGCTCTTACGATTCTCAACTATTTTTAAAAGGGTAAAGTAACCCGAGATAAAACATTTGAGAACTCCTCATCTAAACCTTTCCTTTTCGTAGGTGCTTTAATATTTCACCTAATGGATGACTCACATGTTATACTGGGATATTTGTTGATTTAGTGACTGTGAAGTTCTATCTTTTGTTTCAAAGAAGTCTAGCAAAGTGAAGAACCTAAAATATACATACCTTTGATCCACTGGATCAAAGTCTAAAGTAAGTAAGTTGTGATAGGAGAGAGGGGAAATAATTATTAACTCTGTCAATCAGAGAAGGCTAGGCTGGTCATCTGGTAACAAAAAAAAACACAAAATATCAGTGCATTAATGCATCGAAGGTGTTGTTCTCATTCATATCGGTTGTCCACAATGAGGCAGGTGGGACTTTGCTTCATGGAGACCAAGGAAAAATTAAGAATTTTCAGAATATTAGACAATTTATTTAGAAATATATGAGGTCAAATGAGAAAAAAAAAAGAGTACTAACACTCATTATTTTAAGACAATACTCAAATATACCACATTATTATGATAAAAACTAAATCACTCTATGCAAAGAGAATCAGAAAGAATCACACAGAAGAATTTAAGGTTTTTTTTTTTCTTCAAGACATCTGAAGGTGGAGGTCCATATTATCATCAATTGCTTTCTTTTTCTTTGTTTCCACACTGACTCTAATATCAGTTAAAATTTAAGAGATGTGTATTTTAGGCAGATTTTAGATTTTGTTCAAAACTAACAATTTTTAGAAGTTCTTTGACAAATAATTAGATTTAAAATGTGCATTTAAGTTTCAAACTAGCAGTTACTGCCTAGCAGATTTGTTTAATCCAAAAAAGCACAAGAAAATTTTACAGATGACAAATCCAAGAGTTCTTAACTTTTTCATCTAAGAGTTGTTATAGGCAAGGGAAAGTAGATGACATATTTTTGAACAGTGGCAAGCTTTTAAGAACATGGAATTTTCAATTATTTTTAATCTCCAATTCCACTTCTAAGATGAAGAAAGATATCAACACATTTTTTCCTGAGAATTTGAATATGCAAGTTAAATGTTCAAATGTGGAAGTAATACACTGGTGACATTTACATAAAGCAGAAAAAGATAATTCCCAAATAATTCTAGATCCCCAAACTAAAATTTACAGGTTAGAAGCATTGTATCAATGTTAATTTCTTGGTTTTATTAATTTTACTATGGTTAGGTAAGATTTCAACATTTGGAAAAGCAGGGTGAAGACTATAATGGAAGATTGTATTATTTTAAAAACTTTTTAAAAGTATGAAATTATTTCAAATGAATAGGTACAATGTAATTTTGTTTGGAACTAGGTAAGAAACAGCAGAGAGAAAAGTAAAATAAAAATAAACATGAACACAAATAAAAACTTTAAATATAATGAAATAGACAATTCAGATCAGTGGGAGAAATTAGTTCATGGGGTTTAGAAAATGCACTTGTTATTTAGAAAGGGAAAAAGAATTGGTTACTACATGATTTAAACTTACAAAGATAACTATAATTACAACATGTATTTAAAATGAGAGATAGACAAGGTCTTTCTAAGCAGAACAGAAAGATGAAAATGAAAACAAAGACTATAGAAAACGAAGAAGAATTCCATTGAAAAACTATTTAAAAACCCAAGTTTTTAAAGATGAATATAAGGCCAACAACTGTGAATAGGTATATCCAAAAGAGTAAACATGGCAAATTAATTTATGGAATGACATCCAAATTCACTCTTAGTTAATAAATATAAAGTAAAATGACACTGACAAGCTAATTTTAGGAATCGAATTGGCCAAGATTAAAAAATATGTATAATGAGACCATTTCTTTTATGACTGATGGATTTTGTCAACAGGCATGACCATTTTGGAGGGCAATTTAGGAGTATCTAGCAGAATTTTAATGCACATAATCTTTCTTTTAATAATATCCTTGCTGGAAACTAAAAATATTTTTTACTCTTGACAGGACCCTAAAGATGTTTACTTCATGATAGCAGTAACTCCATGAGCAAAAGATTGTCTATTTATTCCCTGCCAAAGTCCTAGAACCAGTATTCAATGTTTTTATGGAATCAATAAATCAATGAACAAATTAATCAATCAACTGTAGCATGTTTGCATAGCAAAACCTCAAAACAAATACCTATTAAAAACCTATAATACCTTGTATAGGTACTACATTGGTTATTTTTTAAAGAGGAAGATCTTTACATCTTCAAGTTAAGTGTAAAGCAATCCAGTAATTATTAAAAAGCTTCATTCAATAGTGTGCCAGCAATAACTTTTTTTTCATTTGTTTGTTTGTTTGTTTGTTTGTTTTTGTATTGTTCCTTGAACTAAAAGAGTTGGGCTATTTCTTCGCAAATTTTTGTGTGAAAATTTGAATAGGTCTTTGTAACGTTCCAGTCACTCACAAATACTAGAAAAGCCTTTGGTCATTTTCAGACCAGATGACACTGTTATTTCTGAATTAAAATCCCCAGTCTAAAGTCATAATGAACTAATTCCTCAGTTTTCCTGTTTGTAACTCCCTCTGTCTCCCAGCCTTGGGAGGGTGTGTGGGATGGAAGGGGTGCAGGAGAGGGAGCAAGTGTGGTCATTCATTTCATCGCCAAAGCTCCAAAGCTTGGGCAGGCTTCTCTCATCTTTACGTTCCTAAAATGCTTGTGACTACCATGTGGGCGGTGCGCACGGAGGGAGTGGGGAGCGGTGAAGGTCAGACGCAGACACAGGCCCAGGTTGTGCCCTCTGAATACGGCAGATGTTCCTGCTGAGTCCCTTCTTTCTTGTCTTCTTGGAGACTGTCTTGTACTCTAAAGCGACATGGCCCAGGATCAACTCCCCCTCAGAAGGCTGCTTCTTCCCCAGTCAGTGGGCCACCCCTGAGAAAGTACTTCTATTCCCAGCCCCACCTGCGTGTCCAAAGGGGGCATTACTCATTCCTGTTTAGTAAAGGGACTAATGAGATGCCCCATAGAATTAAATTTTCATATCCAGGGAAAAGGGCAAAAATGAAGTTTATTGGGGGCATTTTAAAAGCTATGACATTAAGAGTGACATAAGACTTGATGTGTGCTATGGAAATATATGGCGTCCCATTTGGATAAATTCTTTTAAAGCTATTTTTCTTCTTTCAGTCTCAGTCCAGTTCAAACACTTGTTAAATGTAACGTGTTTTGCCAATGTTGATGGTTGTAAAGGCATTTGGACAATAATCCATTTAATAATTTAAAAACTAGAGAAATGTTAATAAAAATACTTTTAACTGTCAATTTATTATAATTAATTAATTATTAATTCCAAAATACAGACTTTTTGAAGTTACATTTTATGTATGGTATTTTGATAAGAATTTTGTAAAAATAAACAGCACTTTTTATAACATTAAACATTGAAATCTGGAATTGTGCCCAGTGGATATTGCTTCAGAAGAAAGTGTAGGATCGTATATGTTTTAAAAAATCTATTTTCAGCAACACTGTAATAATAAACAAACAAAAAAGTGTCTGAAACTCTTCCTTCTTGTGGACAATCCCAGACTAGACATAAACTCCGTGCTCAAGGAGCTACAAGAGCATAGGCTAAGTGCTTTTATTCATTTACAGACTATCCTCGCAATTTAGGGGCACAGATTCAATTAATTCATATAAATGAATGATTGATTTAACAGATAAGCATGCACATACCTTGGTTAAATATTTAGCAAAAGGGTCAAAATATAAAACAACATAAACTAAGCAATATACAGATACTCTAAGTTAATTTATACATTTTTTTGTAATTTTCAAAGGTTATGCAACGGTTATCTATTATAATACTTTGCTCTATGAATAACATTTTCAGAGATTATCCCTAATGTATAAGGAACAATGAGGTGACCATGAAATATTACTAGATTAAAACAGTAAAGTCATTTCAAAGTGTTTTCCTCATATTGTGTCGCTGTTGATTTAAAACTTTCAATTAACAGACTTTAATATTTTAATGAAAAAAATGCCTCCCATATGAATGTAATATAGAACTCCTATTCCTAGCAGTGTGGCAGGTGACATACTCAGAAAAGCTTTTCCTAAAATGCTGGATAATGTATTTAAACAAGATGTAAACTGCAAGGTAAAAGAGTAGAATAGCTTTCAGGTACCCAAAATTCATAGAAAACTGGATACAAGCTGTAGAAACCTAAGAGTGCTGTTGCTGCCGCTTCTCTGTGACTTTAAACTTGAAAGGCCGAAATTTGAATTGTCTGAGACAAATCCATGGGCATGCAAATTGAGGGCTTAGAATTCTTAACACAATTAATTCAATGCTCTGCCCTCTGTGCCCACTAGGTGGCAGCACCTCCCCCATAGCTCTGGAGGGCTACCCTGTCCTCACATCTTATGGTGCCAGCCCTGTGTCCCTCAGTAAGGGCCTTGCCCCTGAACACTGGGTGGGAACACCATGTCCCATTAAAACCGCAAACCAGCGAAGCAGTCCCACATTTTGAAACTAAGAAGGAACAAGCCCCGCTTCTGGGCCTGTGCTAAGAAAGGCCTGATGATCTGTGAATCCACTTAGGCATCACTCTTCAGTTTTCTTGAGGCAGTTGGTTCACAGCCAAGCAGCTCTATGGTCCAGCCTCCCAGAATCCCGAAGTCCAACATCCCTGTTTTCACTTTCTCCCACGTTTTCTGTTCCCTTTCCTTCACAATGACAGTGTCTCTGTTGATTTAATCACATATCTAATTCTGGCTTTTGCTGACAACAACATAAAGAGGAATAAAAGTTTAGAAGAAATACATTTAAAATTTTTTAAATACCCATTATCACCGCTCCTATTCAGCACAGTTCTTAAGATTTTAAAACTTGAATTTAGAGGAAAAAGGAAATAAAGTAAAAGTGGAAAATAAACCTGAAGTAACAACTAACCATTATTTGCAGAAAATGCAAGAATTTCTAAAAACTATTTAAATTAATAAGATAATCAAGGCTGTTGATTAAAAAATAATGTTAAAAATCATAAAAGATTTCAAAACCTGGAAGAAAGTTTGAAGAGTATCAGAAATATAATTTTAGAATGCCACTTAAAATAGCAATAGGACAAAAAATACCCAGGAAAAAACATTCCAAAGATTTGCATGAATTTTATAAAAATCAGTTCCATTTTAAAAGGACTAAATGAATTTCAATATTGCCATATGCAAATATTGGATACTAACATTTGTTAAGATATCATTTAAGCACAAATTGATTCATAACTATCGACAAACTTCTGAATAAATTAGAAAAATGCTAAGATTATTTTTATGGCCTTAGGAAATAATTGTTCTAAAGAAAACAAAAGCAAAGTATGAATAATGACAGTAACATTTAAAATTTTTTTGCTTCAAAATACAGTTTTTAAAAATGAGACATGAAATTTTCAGACTAAGATATCTGTAGTATTTACGTCAACAGATAATTTACTTTTCAAAATAATAAAGAACTCATAAAAATGAAATAACTGACCAATCCAACAGAAAAGCCAAAAGACAAAATATATGATCAGGCAGTTCATAGGAGGGGATATCAAAATAACCAATAAACATTTGAAAAGTTGTTGTTCCACCCCTTAGTTAAAAAAGACCAGCAAATTAAAAAGAAAACGCTTAGTTTAATGTTAATTACAATTTAATGCTAAATAGATTGGTAAAATTTAAGTCTGAAGATACCATGTGCTACTGAAGATGTAAGCAGATTATTTATACTGTTGGAAGTATTAACTGGTATATGTTTGAGAACCAGTTTGACAATACCTAGAAATCTGAAAAAAATCAAACTCAAATTCCAGACATTGGTATATCCTAAGCAAATGTTCAATCATGTAAACACATGACATGTACACAATTGCTCAGAGCAGTACTTTTTCCTTTGAACAATATCAGAAACAATATTAATGCTCATCAGCAGGCAAATACATAGCAAATTGTGATATATTCTTGCAAAATAATAATACACAGTGAAAATTACTACATTTGGCTGCATCCACTCAGAATATTTGAGAAAAATAAAAGTTAGGATACAGAAAAAATTATGTAGTTTTAAAATAAGCAAAAATCAACATATTGTTATATGAAAAATTAACACCCAATATAGGAACTGGTTATCTGTAGGGACAGAGAAGGGCTTCTACTCTAATTCAGTATTCATTTCTAAAGTTGAGGCTAAAATATTTCAAACTATAACACAATATACCATATTTTTCACTCCCTAAGATGCACTTTTTTCCCCAAAAAAGTGGGGAGGAAATGTCTGTGCATCTTATGGAGCAAATATTGCGTCATAGGCCCTGACCTGTCAGTGGTGGCGACAGCTGTTAGAAGAGGAAGCGGTGGGCCTATGTGAAACCCCTGGGGATGATTAAATGTCCCACTTCACTGCTGAATCTCAGGAAGTCTGGTCAGTATGAGGATAGCGAAGAAAGTGATGTCAGTGATGGTGAGCAACTGAGCTTCGTAAATTCTGACGCTAACGATAACAAGTTCTTGGGGTTCCCAGAAAACTAGAAGAGTACTTGAACCTTGAAGTCTCTCCTCATTTGTTAATGACAGTGATGATGGTTCTTAATGCCACTGTTGACTGCTGTTAACTTTACATGGTTGAAATATTATTGTTATATTTTATTAAATATTTTAGTACACAATTTGGTTCAAATTTTTTTTTCTTGTTTTTTTCCTCTAAACCTAGGTTCATCTTATGATCAGGTAGGTGTGTCTTATAGTGTGAAAAATACGGCAAGTGAATATATTACAACCTGCATAAAATTTAAATTTATTTTCCCCTTTCCTCAAAATATTTAAAATATATGCAAGAATTTAAAATTATTTGAAATAGATACCCCTAAGTTGCCACTTTATCTTCAGATACAAAAAATGTTTTAGAAGTCACCATAATCGTCATTATAACTACTATTTTTCTAATTAAAAAACAACAACAATAATCTCCTGTCCTTTTTCTATGGATATTCAGTCATTAAAAAAATAAAATTATTTCACTGCAAACAGCATAAAACATTACTAAAATCAAGCTCTATCCCATCTACCAGGAAAGCAAATAAAATAAAGCATGATTTTGACTATTGTAAAAATAATAATTATAAATTAGTGTTATTTTGATGTGCAAAATGACATAATTGGTTGTAATTTTATTAAATTTATATTGACATTCATGAATTATATAAATACGTATTATTTATACACTTATCTACATTTGAAGTTTAAAGCAGCATATGAGAGGATAAACTGAAAGATATTAATTAAATGCTATAATATTCAGTAGAATATGCATTCATGGTTTTTTAGCCAAACAAGGTAAATATAAATCTGTTTTTCTAAAGTCAATAAAATACCAATAAAATTATGAATTATGTTTTCAATTAGTAGTAATTAAGGAATATAATTGAATGCAAGTTGGCAAACTATTGACTTTCTTTTTAAATATATATGTGAGATTTTCTTAGATTAGAGAAATGAGAATCAACTTACTCTAGGCTATTACAACTTTTATGGATGTACTGTTACATTCTAGTTTATTACATTTATTCTCAATTTCAAATATTTTGAAAACATTTAAACAATTTTGATAATATATGTTCACTTTTATCTTTTGCAATAACATATGTATCATTCCAAATTTATTCATGTAACATTTATTATATCCCATCTTAAAATCATTTATTAATTGAGTTTTTAAGTTATCTTTAAAACTTGGGGTAAATAATATCCAACAGGATATTTCCTCATCACTTAATATTTACTAAGCTTGTTATATCATTTTTAATATTAAAAAAATTATTGTGTAAATTACTTTTACACAGTTCAATTTTTAGACTTGTTTATCTCCAACATACAACTCTGACCTCTTTAAGAAATGTTAAGAACTTCCAATTAATTATGTAAGTAAAAAAATGTTCACTCTTCTCTCTGAAACAAAGGAAAGCAGTAAAGAGCCTGCAGACTAGAAGAGGAAGAGGAAAGCCTATAGTCAATGTAACTAGGAAACACTATTAATTTTTAATTTTGAAGAAGTCCTCTCGGTGCCCTGTGGGAATAGGGTAAGTGAGCATGCCACAAGGACCCAATGACCTCCTCACCTCTCCATTACTGTGTCACTTCAAAGTGTGGAACAAAACCCATGGACAGGTGGTCTCTGCGGTAACTTACTGGCTTGAAGCAGAAGCTGGAGAATGAGGAATTGAATGAGAAACAAACTGATATTGCACTTCTATGGAAAAAAAAGGCTTTTGATGTAGTCATGTAAAAAGAAAAGCTGGGTTTCTGTGGCAACATCAACACACACACAGAAAGAGACTTATTCTATTGCCTAGTGAGCCAAAAAAGACCTCTTTTTCTGGACTGTATTCATATCTACTAATGCAATGCATCATATTAACACATTAAATAGAAAAACTCATGAAATAATAATAAAACCTTCAAAGGAGATGGGAAAATGACTTGGAAATGTTCAACCCATTTATGATAAGTTGCAAGTAAAGACACTAGTAAAGTTCCTTGTAGTAAGTGTATTTATTAAAAACCTGTAGTCAACACCATACTAAATGAGAAAAAAAGAGAAGTATTTATTTTAAAGTCAGCAACCAAAGACAGGTGAGCATTCTGGCCAATAATAACAACATAAAAACATGATGAGGACTGTTCTGTACAACAAGACAAAATTAATTAAATACTTGAGATTGGAAGGAAAAAAATGAAACTATTATTGTTACAAAAATATGTTTAAAATACAAACTGTATTAGGAGATTATTAGACACAAAATTCATCATATATTTCAACAACGTTGGTTGCAAGATCAATATGTAAAGATAAATAGCTTTTGATGAGACAACTGTAACAATTGGAACATATATCCAATAAAATAAAAACCTCATTCCAATAACAAGATAAAATAGAAAATACCTAAGTGTTAACCTTAACAAATGATATGTAAAAATGTCTATAACATCAAAATTTATACTATTCTGTATATTTAGAATGAGTCAATATGTGCTTAAAACCACACTGCACACCTTGAGCTAGTTTTTAAGTATCTACTGATGCTAATATCTAAATATTTTAAGATTGGAAATAATAGTATTCCCAAGGTAATAAATTAAATAATTTATTACCTAATATATATTTAATATGTAGATTTTATAAAACATGTTATTTAATTACAAATGGCATTGAGAAAGAACTTTAAAAGCAACCCCAAAACCCTGCAAAATATTTTCTAACAGTCAATCACATTTTATTTCCAGGCTCACTCCCATTTCTGAATATTTCCAGATCACAGACAGCAACTCTGATACTGGCTTTATCTCCAGCATACAAGTGGAGTGTCCACCATTCTGTGGTCCTCCTTCCTTTTTACATTTTTTCTTTCTATAAACTTTCTTCTTACTACCTCTTTTGCTGCCTCCCCAAATTATGGTATGTTGTATTTTAATTTTCACTTGCTTCTGTGTATCTTTTTATTTCTCATTTTATTTCTTCTTTGATCTAATAGTTGTTCAGTAGCATGTTTTTTAAATATATTTATTTCATTTATTTTTGCATCAAATTTATTAGGGTGATGCTGATTATCAAAATTTTACAAGTTTCCAGTGCACAATTCCACCACACATCACCTGTACACTGTATTGTGTATTCACCACCCCAAATCAAGTCTCCATCCATCACCATTTATCCAACCTATACCCTCCTCCATTTCTCTCCGCCCCTCCGCCACCCTGGCAATTAACACAATGTTGTGGTGTCCATGAGTTTTTTTCTCTTTTTTTTTTGTTTTTTGCTCAATCCCTCCATCCTCCCCACTCTCTGACAGCTGTCATTCTGCTCTCTATCTATAAGTCTGTTGTTATTTTGCTTGTTAGTCCATTTTGTTCATTAGATCCCACATATGAGTAAAATCATATGGTACTTGTCTCTGACTGGCAAATTTCTCTTAGAATAATGTTCTCCAGGTCCATCCATGCTGTTGCAAAGGGTAAGATTTCCTTCTTTCTTATGGCCGAGTAGTGTTCTGTTGTGTGATTATACCACAGCTTTTTTATCTACTCATCTACTGACAGACACTTGGGCTGCTTCCAAATGTTGAATATTGTAAATAATGCTGCAATAAACATAGGGGTTCATGTATCCTTTTGAATTAGTGTTTCAAGTTTCTTCAGATAAATTCCTAGAAATGGAATCACTGGGTCATAAAGCAGTTCCATTTTTAATTTTTCGAGGTGACTCCATACTGCTTTCCACAGTGACTGCACCAGGCTGCATTCTCGCCAACAGTAGTGCATGAGGGTTCCCTTTTCTCCATGTCTTCACCAACACTTTGTGTATGTATGTGTGTGTGCGTGCATGTGTGTATGTGCTTTTGCAAAGATCCAAAACCACTGATTAACCCCAGGGTATGTCATTTGACAGTTTGGCTCCTGCTCACAACCTTTTCTTGGAACTTTGTCTTGAAGTTGAATTCTACACTTAATGAGAAAAACTACCCAAGTCCTAAATACTTAGACTTCAAAGACCATTTATAGGGAAAACATAAAGAGAGGTTTAACCATTGGGTTAAAAGCGCAGGGTCCCAAAGTGGCCTTTTTAAAAGGGCAGTACTTTAGATGAGATCAATAAATATTTTTGGAGTGTTTCCTGTTGAAAGGATTTAAAAAATTTTCCACCTCTGCCAAGCATAATCTTTGTAAGTACATTCTTTGAAAATCACCATTGAATTCTTGCTTCAGCAGCACATATACTAAAATTGGAATGACACAGAGAAGATTAGCATAAGAATGACATGCAAATTTGTGAAGCATTCTATATTTTTTGGTTAAAAAAACAGTGGTACACCTACACAGTGGAATACTACACAGCAGAAAGACAGTAGGAATTCCTACCATTTGAAACAGCATGGGTGGAACTGGAGACTATTATGTACAGTTACATAAGCAAGTCAGTGAAGGACAAATACAAGAGCAATCTAATGAACAAAATAAACCAATGGAAAAATAGAACCACAAACACAGAATCATGGAACAGACTGACAGCTGTAAGAAGGGAGGGGGATAGTAGAGACAGACTGGAAAAAGGTGAAAGGATTAGTCAAAGAACACATATGAAAGACCCATGGACATGGACAATGAGGAGGGGACTATTATGGAAGTGGAGGGGCAGGCTGGGTGAAAAGGGGCAAAGGGGGTAAAAGTGGAACAACTATAATAGAATAAACAAAAATTGTTTTTTTAAAAAAATTACCATTGATATTTTTAAATTTAATTTCTTGTGTAAATATTTGTGCTTACATTTCACTGAATCAAGGTGTGCTTATTTGAAAAATAATATTTTACTGCAATAAAAACCCATGCACCTGGATACAGAACTGTGATATTCTTAGGTCCAGATCAACAGGAACTAAAAAAAGGTAAAGATTAAAATATCTAAGATAAAGTCAATCCCAAGATTGTCATCCTTATTTATTTTGACATCCAATTCATCCCCTCTTGATGACAGATATTTAGAGCACTGAGTTCAGCTAACAGAAGGCTTTGGAGATGATAAAGGAAAGGTAAAATCCCATGAGGTTCCTTCACCAACAGGACTTGTTGAGGTCTACTAACCATTCACCTAAGGTCTCTTTCTCTCCTAAGAAAATTGCTCCTCAGCTGCTCTTCCTACTATCCCTTGCAAAATTTCTTATCCAAATTAGCTAAAGAGAAGTGGATACTCTAGTTAACTGGCTAATAACAAGTAGTAAGGAACAATAAAAATGGACATAAATAAACTATAAAGAAAAAAGTAATATGTATCTACTTTTAGACCAGTGATATCTCCACTTTTTAATAGTCCATTAAATGTTTTGATGAAAATCTAGGAACTCATTTATTGGAAGCGGGTTTATACAGGTTTATCTACTTGTAATTCTATCAAAAATGAAAGTAATGATTTTAGACTAAAATATAAGTGAACTAGAGTACACATATGAAGATGTACATGCATGTATTTACACAATTGAATATTAATACAGTTTTTTACACTAAGGGAGCATGAAAATTTAATGTGTGCCAAGGCAGGATATTTTCAAATGATCTCAAACGATCTTGAAAGTCTTGGAAAAGAATATTTGTTTATAGTTAGAATGATTGTCTTGTTTCTAGAAGAGAACAAATTTACTCTTCACTGTCAACATATTAATTTTTCTGAATGAATAGTTCTGTCAAGAAATGAGAGGGCTCTAAAAAACAACTTCTTCAAAAAATGTTTGGGATGTTGATTATTCAAGAAAGAGATTGAATGGTGGACTTTTATATTTACATAAATTACATTTTAACACTCCATTGTCATCTTCCCTGGTGGGGCTTTGATGTATTTCCAGCCTAAGTGATACAATGCTAGTGCGCAAAGTTTATTAGTCTCAATGCTCTTGTTCAAAATTTACAAATGACTAATTTTACATGTTCAGCATAATTAATCATGTGAATATTATTCTTGAAGCCATGAAAATTAAAACTTATTCATAAATAATTTACTTTTTTTCTTTACAGAAAACCTGAGATAATAGTGAGAGGTAAGTGTACATAAACTAATCATACCTTAAAAAATAATTCTGGTCAATTTATGTTTATTCAGTTGGTTTGTAGTCTTCTAATTTGATTTTTAATTTAGAGACAATGTTGGATTTCAAGAACAGAAATAAATAGGTAGAATACTCTTGCAGTGAGATGATCCCCATGGGATCATCCTATTCTATTTGTTACGTGTGACTTTTAAGTGACAGCAGAAAGAAGATATTCTAAAATATTTTAAAGAATCATAAATGTTAAAATTCAAGACCTTCATATCCCAGAATATAATAATGGTGACCCTCAGACTTAGCAAAATCTATCTAGAGGAGTTGGCCATGGTGTGCTAACATCAAAATGATATGAAGTACATTCAAAGGTAAGCTTATGGGTTTCTAGAATATTAATTAAAAACAATTGCAATCAGACCAAAAATACATTAAAAGGTGACGGAAAATTATCCCTATACATGATTCTGAAGAAAATAAATCCTGGGGAGATGCTTTAATGTTCAGTCTTGAAGATTATTTTGAAGATCCTTCAATGACTTTTGACCTGAAAAATGTGAAGGGAAACTGAATCACACTGTCTTAAAAATGTGTTGATTTGTCTTAATCATCTAATATATTATTTCACGAGTCATTCATTAATATTTTCATGTGCATAATTATATTAAAATAAGCCTAAAATTTAAAAACTACTAAAGCTGTTATATTATTCCCAAAGACCTTAAAAATTCTAATTATTTAACACAATATTCTGTTACTTGGCCAAATCAAAATGGTGTCATAAACCTAAAGACAGGTATTACTATTTTAATAATACTTCGTTTTGCATAACAACAGTATAGACACCAGTGAAGAAGTAAACAAACATATGATTCTGATGGATGAGTGGCAATAGAAATGGAGAGATCATAATGAGAAAGTAAATTCCACAGAGAAAGGATTATTCTTATATTTTAAAATTTGGAATAATGATATATTGTATTTTGATGATGTTACAGAGAAAGATACTTTTAATAAGTTGACATCTTTACACTATTAATGTTAAAATTTATGTTTGCTAAAAGAGAGAGGGCAGAGGGATTGGAATTCAAAAAAGAAAAACTACAACAAAATACCACTTCTCATTTACCAGCAAAAATCCAATATCTGACAACATATTCTATGGGCAATGTTCTAGAGAAGTAGATATGGTACACATAAAAAATAATAATAATAAAATAAAATTTAAAATTTCCCCTATAAAAATTATTAAACAGAAGACTTATAAAACATGCAAATGGATAACTAAAATTTTACTGTGCCTAGCTATCTGGGACAAAGTGACATGCTTCCCAACCTAATTGGCAACACTGGTGTTCAGATTCCTGTGACAACTCATCATTCTTGTCTATGCTGCCTGCTCCTTTTGGATAGGCAGTCTCTACATCACAGGCTAGCAACAATAAAAACTTTGAGTTCCTTTTACAACTCAAAAACAGGACTCAATTTCCTGAAACACAGGAAGAAATGCCTACTCTAGCCTTCCAAAACTTATACCGCTTCAGTGATTGCAAGTTAATCGATCTTTTCTCCTTTGTAAAAAACCAGACTAAATCCATGGTTTTCTCTAAGGAAGCTGTAAGGAAAAGTGTTCTTCTCTCTTTAGAAGTACATATTTTAAGACAATCTTCTGAAAAAAAGATTTTAAGTGTAAAAGTCCCCATCATTTCAAGTATACAGTTAATTTTCTCAGTAATTTTGTTTAAATCAAAGCCTTAGAAATATTCTTCTCACTAAGTACTTCTAAAGTGAATCATATAGGGCACATTCGCTGCTGTCTCCATCGCTGTGTGGTCCTTCGGTCTCTCTGCGCTGCTCTGTTGCCAATATGTCGCTTTCCAACAAGCTGACTCTGGACAAGCTGGATGTGAAGGGGAAGCGGGTCGTCATGAGAGTGGACTTCAATGTTCCTATGAAGAACAACCAGATAACAAACAACCAGAGGATCAAGGCCGCCATCCCAAGCATCAAGTTCTGCTTGGACAATGGAGCCAAGTCCGTTGTTCTCATGAGCCACCTGGGCCGGCCTGACGGCGTCCCCATGCCTGTGGAGCTCAAATCTCTGCTGGGCAAGGACGTTTTGTTCCTGAAGGACTGCGTGGGCCCTGAAGTGGAGAAAGCCTGTGCCGACCCGGCCACGGGGTCTGTCATCCTGCTGGAGAACCTGCGCTTTCATGTGGAAGAAGAAGGGAAGGGAAAAGATGCTTCCGGGAATAAGGTTAAAGCCGAGCCAGCTAAAATAGAAGCTTTCCGAGCTTCGCTTTCCAAGCTAGGGGATGTCTATGTCAATGACGCGTTCGGCACTGCGCACCGAGCCCACAACTCTATGGTGGGAGTCAATCTGCCACAGAAGGCTGGAGGCTTTCTGATGAAGAAGGAGCTGAACTACTTCGCCAAGGCCTTGGAAAGCCCGGAGCGACCCTTCCTGGCCATCCTGGGCGGAGCTAAAGTTGCAGACAAGATCCAGCTGATCAATAACATGCTGGACAAAGTCAACGAGATGATTATTGGTGGTGGAATGGCTTTTACCTTCCTTAAGGTGCTCAACAACATGGAGATTGGCACCTCTCTGTTTGATGAAGAGGGAGCCAAGATTGTCAAAGATCTGATGTCCAAAGCTGAGAAGAACGGTGTGAAGATTACCTTGCCGGTGGACTTTGTCACCGCTGACAAGTTTGATGAGAACGCCAAGACTGGCCAAGCCACCGTGGCCTCCAGCATACCTGCTGGCTGGATGGGCTTGGACTGCGGGCCTGACAGCAGCAAGAAGTACGCCGAGGCTGTCACCAGGGCCAAGCAGATCGTGTGGAACGGGCCTGTGGGCGTGTTTGAGTGGGAAGCCTTTGTCCGGGGGACCAAAGCCCTCATGGACGAGGTGGTGAAAGCCACTTCCCGGGGCTGCATCACCGTCATAGGTGGCGGGGACACTGCCACTTGCTGTGCCAAATGGAACACGGAGGACAAAGTCAGCCACGTCAGCACTGGGGGTGGTGCCAGCTTAGAGCTCCTGGAGGGTAAAGTCCTGCCGGGGGTGGACGCTCTCAGCAATGTTTAGTACTTTCCTGCCTTTTGGTTCCTGTGCGCATCCCCTCACTCGGCTTAGTATCCATACTTGGTGTTAGCTCAGATCTTCCCCCATTGCAAGATTCAGCCAGTGGCCCAGAGATGCAGCGCGGGAACACTTAACACAGTTGCCCAGCAGCGTATCAGCTCACCTTTCCTGCAGCCTGGATTTGACTACGTTCTTCAGGATCCCAGCTGAATTTCTTAGTGGCTAAACCGTTGTGCATTCTAGAGCGCAGATATTTATATTTTGCCTGTTAAAGTAAACTGTTAGGTTAATTCTGTTCTTGGAGTAGCTTGCTCCAATTAGCTCTGTCATTGTTTTTGCTACTGGGCATGAAAACAAGATGCAACCCCCCAGTTGGAGGTGAGGAGTGAGGGAGATGAAGGTGGAGACCTGTGAAATAAATAATAAAAATATTCGTGGAAACTGGAAAAAATAAAAAATAAAAAAATAAAGTGAATCATATAGGAAACATTTTTGGGGGGGTTGGGGGAGGACTATTCACAAGAATATACAATTTGGATTTTTACTGTTTTCTTTTATGTTCCTTTTTTTGAAAGAAATGGAGTCGAGGTGATAAAGAGTTGTTCTTCTATTGAGAGTTTGGGTGTGAGATTTATGTATTTGTTTTCTTGCATTGAGCAGCAGCAATAGAGGAAAAGCTATCAAAAACTTCCTTGTGCATGGTTTCATGTGCGAGAATTTAATCTGAGTACCAGATAACATCAGGCTTGCAAGTGTCTGACATCTCTGCCCCCATGCTGTTTTTAAGCAATTTCCCCTTTTTCATGTTAATAACATTTGGCATATAATTCTACATGCCCCCCTTAATAAAAAAAGGAGAAGGGTAAATGGGAAGCAGTTCTCCTACCTAATTAAATGTCAAAGGTGAAATCAACAAGACAAATGAAATCCTGGCTTCCATGTAGAAAAAAATGACATATTTCACATGTAATTTTTGTGTTATTTAGACTTCCATTCTTTATCACATTTATATACATCACAAAAATCATGGGTTAAGAATGTTTGATTTTTCTGTGAATTATCTAAATCCCGATATTTCCCTTCATAAAAACATGTGAACATTATCAGTATTGGAACTTTTTCTTTAATAATATTGTGGGGAAAACAATTTTAATTCCATGATCTCTGTTAAGAGGAAATAACACAGTGTAACTACACCCAGAACCATATGTAAAATACGTGAATAACTTCAGAAATGACATCAACTGAAATGTTTCTGGTTATTAATATATGGTCCTTAAACAGAAAATGTTCTTTATATCCAAAGACAAAAAATGTCTCTCATATTTGTTTAAAGATATATTTTACTTGTTTATATCAATAGCAGATCGAGAGTTTCTAAGAAATGTTCTTTTAGCTAATGATATAACTTAGTTAAATTATTTGCTACTGCTTTGCTTTTTTATTTAAGTGTATGCATACCCAAACAACATACTTGGAAATTTGTGGATAGAAATGCTGCCCTAAAACTATTAGTTTATAGTTTAAAAAAGTGAAGCATAACTACACCAAATGACCTGAATTTGTACTAACAGACTGAAATATAATAAATTTCTAATATAATGTTAGCTTTATTGTTCAATGGTAATGGCTTTTACCAAAGAAATATTTGTTATTTTAGTATCAGATGATAAGTATTAATAAGCATTATCATAATAAATTGTTTTATGCTATTTATCTTTTGTGTTCATTCTGCTTCAAAGTACTTCACAAACATCCTTAAAATGAAAATGTAGATTGTTTAATGTCAGAGATGGAAAAAATATAACAGGAGGAAACTTCAAAAAAGTCAATGATAAAGATTCAAGTAAGAATTACTACTTAGATCTCTTGAAAATAAATTTAATTCAAAACTACCTATAAGATGGTGTCACTGCCTATAACATTATTTTTGTTTGTTTAACATCTTCACTGTGCAAGAACTTCATTTGCCAAATTTGCTTTCAATGGATTGTGCCATTGTTTGTTAAGTTTATGCATAATAATAGATGCAAAGTCCATTAAGATAAATATTCTGTCTCACTAATTTATTTGATAATTCCTGTTTATGCAAACCAGACTATGTAACATTTCTTTAAATTAAAAATTTAAATCCACCAAACACACTGACCCCTTTCATGAATGTTAGCATAACAGTGATAGAATTAATGGAATTGTTTGTGATATTATCAGAGCATTCATAAAGTAGCACATATGACAGGAGGTTAAAAAGATCTAAAAATAATAATTGGCAAGTGGTTCAAAATCATACTTAGATTCCCAGATGTAATGCTGCAATATCTCTGACTCCAGTTCCTGAAGGGATTAGGACACATTTACAGCAATTAAAAACACTCCCTAATAGCTCATAAAAGGGTGAAAATCTATTTTCACAATGAGTTGCAATTATTGGTCCATTATCCATTTTTCCTCTGAGGATTGTAAGTGATATTGGACCTCCTTAAACACATGCGATCCAAACACTTCAACCTTAAGGGAATAACCATCAAAATAAAAAGACTACTTCCTAATAGCCAATCATGAGATAAAGATAGAGCATTCCAGATAGGTTGCCTCAGAGTGTTCAAGTAAATAACTAAAACTAATAAAATAATTCTTAAAATATATGCCATAAAATATATGAGCAAACATTGTTAATATAATAACAGTTTGTACGACATCCATGTAACCTGTCAGCCAAGAAGAGTGGACTGCAATGTGCAAGTGTGAACAATGATGACTTCACTGTACTAGTCAATGGGGGTGGTAGACTCTGTTGAGTCAACACGTGTACTGTGTGGCTACTGCCTTCAAAATAACTGAGCAAGCAGAGCAACAAATCTACATCAAAGTTTGAATTAAGCTTGAACATTCCTCCACGGAAATTATTCAGATGATTCAGAAGGCACAGCTATGGGGAACTGGTGATTGGTAGCTTCATCACTACAACATGTCCTCTCATGCATCATGTCTTGTGCAGAGATTTTTGGCAAAACAACAAATCACCCAGGTGACTCATCCCACTTACAGCCCAGGTTTGGTGCTCTGGGACTTCTGGCTTTTCCCAAAACTAAAATCACCTTTGAAAGGGAAAAGATTTCAGACCATTGATGACATTCAGGAAAATACCATGGGGCAGCTGATGGTGAGTGGGAGAACTGTGTGAGGTCCCAAGGTACCTACTTTGAAAGATACTGAGGCATCATTGTCCAATGTACAATGTTTCTTGTATCATGTATCTTCTTCAATAAATGTCTCTTTTTTTCACTTTAATTGGCTGGATACTTTCTGGACAGACCTTGTATATTAATATGAATATAAATAGTATTTGGGAAGTTTGGGATAAATCACAAGAATTAATAAATGGCATTTTAAACATAGAAAACATAGGGAGTGCCTATCATGTGCAAAGCACTATTGGGTGTTGGTGCTGCGATCTTCTCAAAGTTAAAAGCAGAATTCTACCTGCTAAGAGATTTAGTGAGGAGGTCCAACAGGTAATCACTTCAAAGTGAGATGTGTTTAATTTCCTATAAGTGGGGCAAAGCATGCTGGACAGTTATAGCCACTTAAATCACTGCTGGCTGGAATAGCCAGGGAACATTTAATAAAGAAAGGAACATTTCACCTGATTTTATCCTTTCTGAGGAATCTCAAAGTTGTCTGGGAGAGTTAAATTTATGCCAATGCATTTTCTGATCCAGGGCAAGGTGGGAAGGTGTCCCTAAGACCTGTACACCTCTCTGTTACAGGCTGGTATGAAAAGTCCGGAGACACTAATCTTAAGCATGCATGGCTGCAATTCTCAAGACAATAGGTGTTAAATAACATGGAATTCTGGGGTCTTGACAGGAGCCAAAGATTGTTCTCTCCCCGATATGCTGTACTAGTTGACCTTCCTTGAAACAAAGTGAGAATAATTTAAAGTTCAACGGCCTACCTCTAGGAAAATGGACTGCATTCTCATAAAAGAAATGGAGCCATCTGAGCAGATGCTTCCTGAGTTCACGTAAGCCATGGCCATTTCCACATTTCCGGGGATGTGATTCCACTGGTGAAAAATTCCCAAGACATGAAAACAATCTGAGATAGCACAGCTATGCATTTTGTTTTTACCCAAGAACTTCCTCTCCAGATATTGATCCACTGGCTTCTCATCTCTCCCCTGAGCCAGCTTAGTTAAAAATCATTATAGGGCACAGGAACAGTGGGTTTCCAGCACACACAAAAAAGCAGTGCTTTTAGGAAGGCTGAAAATTCATATTTTCATGGTAATATTAAGCTTACCCATTCATTTTATGAGAAGTATTCTGGTTAATCAAGATTTAGTTAACCCTCTGGAACATTTCCTTCTTACTAAAATAAAGAAGAAACAAGATGGGGCCAATCTTGCATATGTATTTTGTTTATGCCGAAGTAAAACAAGATCTCATTAAAAAGACTCTAAAGTGATCACTTAAAAGCTTGTCCTTACCAAACTTTCCACAGCAAACAAGTTTTTATTCTATTCTGAACTCAGGTAAGGAAGAAACACATGTTTTACATCTGCTTTATTCTATCTTCATCACTGCCAAGTTAAAGTTATTTTTAACAACTTTAATTACTAATGTTTCTCACATTTAGTTCAAAATATTTAAATTTGGATCACATGTTCAAATTATTGAACCATACTCAAGATTATCTATTATCTGATTATATTAAGATGCTCACTGTAACTGATGTCAAAAATGTTTCTGAACCCTGCTTTTTCTTATTCCTGTTTTAGAAAATCCTGTAGTTCATTCAAAATTCATCTCAAACCCAAATTCTGTTCAACACCTTTATTATAGAAATTAACCACTATTATACTAGAGCATATAAATTTGCCATAACTGTAACATTTATCATAATTTGCATTTTGCTACTTTCATTACACGTTTTTATGATTTCTATATAAATATTTGTTTATTGACTCAAGTATTCTATGTCTGTTGTTTAGTAAATGCCATCAAGTATTCTAAATTTTGCAAAGAAGAAAAGATGAGTCAGACATGGTTATGACACCCATAAATTTTCCTGTTCAATGTGAAAGATAGGACAGTTACATAGATATCTTTGATGTGGAACTGAGCATTTAAAGTAACATGAAAGGCCCAGATTAAGAGTAATAACAGCTCATAAGTAAAAAAAAGGGAGCATCAGAAGATTATGAAGAGTGCAGTGTAACACATAACTGGGAAGTTTGGGCTTTACTTTCTCTGTAAAATAAAAGGAATAAGTCTAGTTTTTCAACAGGAGAGTTAAATGGTCAAGTATGGCATTAAGGAGAATTAACCTGACAGCAATGGTTATGTTGAATCAGTCTGAGAATGGCTGAGATGCGGAAGAGAACTTCTGTGAAAATTAATGAGAGCCTAAGCTAGGGAAGTATCATTGGAAGTAAAGAAAAAGAAACAGATTTGAGATGTATTTTAAAGATAGATTTAGTACATTCAGGTACTGACTGCTGATGAGGTATTGGAGGTAGAGATAGGAGCCATTGGTGTCCCCAAGCTTTTGAAACTGATTGACTGGAAAGTTTGTGATAAAAGTAATCAGACAAACAAAAAAAGGCACCTGTCTGGAAAAGGTGGCGTTTTCAGAGGGTTCACTCAAGAATTAAAGTTAGTAAGACATACATCTAAATTTTAACATTTCCACTGCAAAATAAGAGCAGTAATTTAAACTATATTCAGAGGTATGCAAAATAATGATATAATAGAAATTCCAAGGAAATGTATAAAAAGAAAGACAAAATAGGCCAAAAACACCTATGTTTTTTAAGGTGATTCTTACATGGAAATTTACAGAAAGTTATAATTACCCTGGGTTGCACTCCTGGATGGCAGCAACACACAGTATTGACTTTTGAGAGATTTATATAGGGAGACGTTCAAAACATATTTGTGATACTTAGTCATTTCAAAATCTCTACCAAGGATTTTATGTGTGGGCTAATTAAAAGGAGTGGATTATGTAATCCAGAACTTTCTATACCAATATTTGCTTGTTTCTTTGCAACAAAGAATTTTTTCTTCACAACATAATATCTTGTTAGTAACATTGTTCATAATAACAAATAAGGTTATGCTTAGCGAAATAAGCCAGGCAACGAAAGAAAAATATCATATGATCTCACCTAATACAGGAAACTAATGAACAACACAAACAAGTGAGCAAAATTGCATCAGGTGCCTGGAAACAAGGAAGAGAGTAACAGTTGCCAGGGGGGAAGAGGGGAGAGGGAGGAGGAGGGTAAGTAGGGGAAGGGTTTAGTAAAGGAACTAGTATAAATAATTCACAGACATGCACAACGAGGTGGGGATTGACTGTGGGAGAAGGGATGGGCTGGGTTGGGGGGAGCAATGGGGGTAAAAGTGGGACAACTGTAATAGAAAAACAATAAATAAATCAAAATTTTTTTTTTAAAAAAAAAGAGAGAGACTAGATACGTAAGTTCTGTCCAGAAAGTATCCAGCCGTATAAAATGAAAATTAGAGACATTTATTGAAGAAGATACTAGATACAAGAGACATTGTACATAGGATAATGATGTCTCAGTATCTTTCAAAGTAGGCACCTTGAGACCTCACACAGTTCTCCCAATGGCCATCAACTGCCCCATTGTATTTTTCTGAATGTTATTGATGGTTTGAAATCTCTTCCTTTTCCAAGGTGATTTTAGTTTTGGGAAAAGATAGAAGTCCCAGAGTGCCAAATCTGGGCTGTAGTGGGGCTGAGTCACCTGGGTGATTTGATGTTTTACTGAAAATCTCTGCACAAGATGTGATGCATGAGTGGGCGCATTGTAGTGATGAAACTACCAATCACCAGTTCCACATAGCTGTGGCCTTCTGAATCATCCAAATAGTTTCCACAGAGGAATGTTCAAGCTTAATGCAAAGTTTTATGCAGATTCATTGGTCTACTTTCTCAGTAATTTTGAATGCAATGGCCACACAGTACATACGCTCTCTCAACAGCATCTACCGTCCCCACTGACTAGTACAGTAAAATCCTCATTGTTCACACAGCATATTCTAGTACACACTGCTTGGCTGCCAGTTCACACAAGTGTCATACAAACCATTCTCATTATATTAACAATGGTTGGACTTTTTTCCAGACAGACCTCATATACAAATGGATGATGGCCAGACCACGTATGATAATAGAACCCTGAGTCACAACCTCTTCAGCAACCATCTTAGGAAACCAAATACCAACCTCTGCAGCAGAAATGCAGAAAGATGGGGACTTGGTCAATGCCTGTCAGCTTTCCTAATGTTTGCCCCTGCTTCCTATTCAGGACCAACTAGATAAAGCCAAATATGTCCCCCAAACCAATCATATGAAATGCCCTGCTTCTAGTCAACCAGCAAGTTTCCCCAGTCCAAGACCCTCCCTTTTTCACTATCAACCTTTTCCACTTTCCTGCCTGCTTTTGTGTCTATGCCAAGTGTAAATGATGGTGGCTGACTCCCTTCACTTCCACAAACACTGGATAAAAGTTTTTGTTCTTCTCCTTTGGATGGGCTTCATTTATTTCCAGAGTTTTCCTCAAGAAACAATCTGTTCGTCTTTGGATCCTCATCTGAGCAGGTGCAGGAACATGGAATCCTCCCGTGCCTTGGTGCTCATGGCTGTCAAGCCTGCATCGACCTGCAATGTCAGCACCAGGTTGGAAATCTGCTTTCTTTGTGTTGGGCTCCTCAACTCTTCTCGGGATGCCTGTAAATATTGTAACAGAAGGGATACTGAAATAAAGATTGTTTTCTGCCAGAAAAAACAACAGGGCTGAAGTTATTGATTTGTTCAATTAAGGCTATCAACAAACTTGTTATCCCTCAATTTCCAGTAGTGCCTAACTCACATATCATCTTGTCATAATTTCCTCCAGAGCCACTTACCTCCTTGTAGTAGAGTGTGTCTTTTTGATGTTCCTGTAGATCAGGGCAATCAAGACCTTTTTGCCTTCACCTCAGTGAGAACAACAATATGCCTAAAAATAATGTCCCAGGGATTCACTGAAGACTCCTCCCAATTTTTCCAGGTCCTCAGTCAAGGTTGAAAAGATGTAAAGTTCCTTTGTGAGTGTTCTGATACAGTATGTGGCTGATCTCCTATTGTGTTGAGAGAACAAGGAAGCCTATAGAAAGAATTTCATTTACTTCTCAACTTTACAAGAAAGAGACATAAAGTTATTAAAGCTAAATTGCAACTTACCACAACACAGTCCATTATTTAGGCTATGATTTATCTATGAAGAAAAAAAATCCTCTCTTGACAGACTAAAGACTATCCACACTTATCCTGGGACTTTTACAAAACAACTATGAGAAGATTTCTAAGTTTAACTAGGTGTTGCAGAGACTGAAATATCCATTTATGAACTGACAAAGTTCTCAGTAAGAGACCTTCTGCTTTGGGAATGCCATGACCAGGTCTTCTGGAACCTGAAGAAGTTTCTACAAAAGCTTTCTTAACTACAAAATGCTTTTGTGTCTATTTGTGCATGAATGATTTGGACATGTTCTTTTTCCCTTTTGATGGTTTATGAACCATCAAAAATCTATCACTTTTGTACAATTGTATAATACACCCAATGTCACCCCAATAACTTCAATAATTTTAAAAAATCACTACTATAACCTCATGGTTGACCCACTTGCAAAGTTTCATCCTTCTTGTATTAGAGAAATAGCTACCACTAGAAAATATGCCCAATACCTCTGTGGAACTATTTCTAGACTCCACTTGATTTCCTAGTTGCCAGTCAGAACACAGAACACTTCTCAGCAGGCTAATTACCTCTATAAGATTGTGTTACTTCCTTCCTCTCACATTACTATTCACAGCTACAACACTGTAAGTCCTGCCACCTTCAAGCTCCCATCTGAAGAAGGACAATCTCAGGATTATCTTACACCTGTTCAAGAAAATTTATTCTTCACTCATATATATTAAAGACCCCCAGTTGAGAACTCTGACCTAAATATTCCTTGTGGATGAATCAGAACTCAAAACAGGAACTGAGGTTATTGAGGTTATGTTACCACTAATTTAGCTCTTTAGATTAAAGTCCTCAATCTTAAGTAAAATCAGCAAAAATAAAAATTTAAACTTTTAGATGTACTTTTAATTCCAGAAAGAAGTTTATTATAAAGGTTTAGGCTCATGTAAAAAGATAATATGGCAACTAAAAGAAATTCTCTAGCAGATCATTATGCCAAACAAATAGACTTATCCAAAGTTATGATCCTATTTAAACCTGTAAAGAATAAATCTCAGGAGGGATTCAAAGAGGCCATTAGAAAATACAATCTTCATCACTGATTTTAAAAAGGAAGAATTAAAACATGCTGGTTATACCTTTCACTCAGAAAATCTTTAGCACTCCCAACGTTGACTCTCGCAGGTACAAGATAACTTCAAGTGAATATTCACATCTCTCATCATGGTACGGGCAAATTGATTACCATCTTAAATCAAAATCCATGGAGAAACTTTCAAAGGACAACTGAGGTTATTTTCATGGCCTGCGTCAGCTGTCAATTACACAGCTTTTGCCAAAAGTGCACACATAGCCAGTAACCAAAGATTCAAGTTCCTTTGAATACTCTCAGATAGGTTTTTATTCAGGTTTCATTCTTCCTGAGATTTAAATGTGTTTTAGTAATTACATATTTATTTTCAGGATGGATTGAAGTATTTCATTTCTGAAGATCTACAGCAATTACAGTTGCTACAAGGTTAGTTGATTTGTCTCCAACCAGAAGAATACCAACTTTTATATCAAGTTATTGAAACACAGTTTATGGGACTCACTATGGAAGAACTCTGCAAGACAAAAACTGCACTGTCCTTTATTATCAACAATCTTCTGGAAAAGCTGAAAGAATCAGTGGCATCCTAACATTATAATTACATTATAATTAGCAAAACTTTCAGAAGCCCTTAAGTTCCATTGTCCAAAGAAACTCCCAACAGTCTTTATAGACGTATGGTTCACTCCCTTGGAGCCATATCAGTTACCTCCCTAAGAATTGGTAACTGGAAAACCTGTGTCTACATGAATTTTACCTCCTTACTGAACTCTTTCCTGCTGTATAAAGACATGACAAAGTGCTGCAAGGAATTCTGCAGTATAATCAGTCCTGTCATTAAAAGTTTAAGGTCACCTTTCCGTAACATTTCCTAAACAGTCTCTTTACAATCCTCAACCAGGAGATTTCATGTATTAAAAAGGACATCAGGAAAAAAACTGCTATTGAACTTCATTGAAAGAGACCTTTGAATACCTTCAGATGGATTTTATGACCATCCATTCTCCTGGAGATTTGAATGTGTTTTAGTTATTGTATCTTATTTGTTATAATCTATTAACAGCAAATACAACAGTGAAGTGCCAGAGAGTAAATCATTAGGTTCACATTTCACAATTGAAGAATCAAGTCAGTATTCCACATGATTTGAGGACTATTCCAGTAGGAGACCCACACAAGATTCTCAGAGATCCACTACCCTCAATCTTACTGACTGCTGATGACAATTCTCCATCATAAATTTCCTCTGGGATGTTCTGATTTATCAAATGAGACTGCAAGTAATTATAGCTGATGGCAAGTGCACTTGCACCTCCATGGGGGAAAAAAAGACCTTAAACAAACTGATCTATAACCAGAAATGGAGCTAATTTACAATCTATTTATTAGCCCTTAGGTAATCCTAAATTTAAACTCAACAATCTTCATAGGAAAATGAGCTAACTACTTGCCATCTAGAAGACACTAATAAAGATCCAAATATGTAATCCAGCTAATGCAAGACATTGGTTTATAAACATCATTTTCTTGGATCTTCATGTGCTCCTACCATATACTACTTCTGTAATTTTCAGGATACCTGGACCTGTGTGTCTCAAACTAAAAGCTCCTGCACTTGAGAATAATATTTTGAGATTTGCCTATACACAGAGACACTAATCCCATTAACAACCAAAGTTTAGGATTCCAACTCAGACATGAACTCCAAAACAAGGCTATTCTTGATTGTTTAGGCACTCTACCTAGGAAACACACTGAGTCATTAGCTATATAAACAATCAGAAGAGTGTTTCTGATGGGTATGTGTGGGCGAGAGAATGATTAAAAAAAAACACTACAATAAACTTATTACCAACTCTGGCACAGATTATTAATGAGAACACTTTTGCCTTAGATGGACTATAAATTGGTCTCAACTTGTTGATAAAAGTCATGATGGACAATTACCTTGCTCTAGATTTTCTACTCACTAGTCATGGTGGTGTCTGTGCTATTGCTAACACCCATGTTGTATTTGGATCAATGAAACAGGCAAGGTATAATAGGCTATATACTGCCTTAAGAAAAAAGCTATTTGGCTCCCTGAAGTGGATCCTCGTGCCTTTTGGGATTTGTTCTCTTGGCCTGGGTTGGGTAATTGTGGCTATGGGTCCCCAAGCTTCTTACAGAAAATGTTATCTGTTCTTGTTTTTGGTCATAGTGATTATGATGCTAGTCTGTTGCATTTTTCCCCCAGAATCTTAAATTCTTCCCTGCAGTTGCTTTCTCACCATGTGATCACCATTATTCTACAACAAGAAAAAAGTCAAAGAGACTTCAAAATAAAATTGACGAAGGAGACAAACGGACAACCTCCAAGCAGTAAAGATCTCAGTCTTCAGCCTTCCCTAAATTGGTCAACTTTTCACAAACAAAAGAGTAACTAAAGGGGGAGGTTGAGATTTGAATATGAATATGGATATTTACATACACATGTAGACAATGTCAACACCATATGTAACAATAGAATTCTGACCCACAACCTCTGCAGCTACCAGCCCAGGAAGCTAAACCACAGACCCTGAAGCAATCAGCCCAGAATAGTCAGGACTTGTTCAATAACAGTCAGCTTCCCCATATTCTGGCTCCATTTCTAATTCAAGACCAATTTCTTCTAGTTAGCTCACCTTCAGCTTCATGAATTAGAGCACACCTGAAGTCTTCCCTGCTTTTACTGTATCGTTCCCACTCCCCTTTCTGGCTTTAAGTCTCTGCCAAATGCAGAGTATACACCATGGGCCAGCCATTATTTTATGCACTGAGCCAGTCCACTCCCTCTGAGAAGCAGGTGCTAAAATGAGATCAGACCTGAAAGGGATTTATTGGGGTAAACACCTATTTCAAAAAAATGGGAAGAGAAATGGAGAAGGCTGGGAAAGCTCTCACATAGTAATAATGGTCTGGTGCCTGGGAAGGAAGAAATAAAGAAATGAACGGAGGAAGGAAAGGAAGAAGGAAGGGAGAAAGAGAGAATTTGGAATATAGCAATGAGAGAAGTTCTAAGAAAATTCCAGAAAAGCCAAGGCAAGTACTCAAGTATTGAAGCAACAACCTTGTGTATTCCTATCACACTCAGCTATTGGCCAGAGGGACCCACCCTGTGGGAAGTGTGGCCTCAGAGTGATTTACTGTGGATTTCAGAATAGGCAGCTTGGGCCATTAGCCAGCTAGGCTCCACAAAGCAGAAAATCCAAGAGGTGTGTTGTGGGATTAATTGTGGCTCCCTACAATTCATGTTGCAATCCCAACCCCCAGTACCTTAGGATGAAACCATGTTTGAAGATTGGGCCTTTGAAGTGGTGATTAAATGAAGCTATTAGGAAGGGGCCCTTACCTCATACACCTGTTTTCTAATAAAAGGAGACACCAAGGATGCATGGGCACAGAGCAATAACCATGTCAGGACAGAGGGAGGAAGAAGCCATTTTTAAGTCAAGGAGAAAAGCCTTAGGAGAAGACATTTTCCAGAACCAAGACCTTAGAATCCCAATCTTCAAAACTGGATGTTAACCCCCCTGCCAGTCTGTGGTATTTTGCTATGGCAGCCCTAGCAAACAAATTAATATAAAAAACATTTTCAGGATTGCTATAAGCACTATAAAATGTGTGTTTGTGTGTGTGCATTGATTCCTTTCATTGTTATGACACCCTATGAGATAGTTACGTATGCTCTGTTTGTATTAGAACTCTATATCATAACATGCTCCTTCCTTATATTTTATGTTTCTGTATAATTAAGTTCAGGTATTTCTCCCGTGGCTGCAATTTTTTTGAAAGCATTTAAGATATAGATAACAAATGGATGATTTTTTAAAACATATTTTTTAATCTTTAGCAATGTGTAAACTCAAAGTTTTAAAACAAAATTATTTGATTTAGCAATCTAGTTTGGTTTAATTCCATGCTAATCATGTACCCATGAAGATATCAATGTACAATGTTTATATGCATCACTGGGCTTGCTATGGAAGTCTTTATTCTGCTTAAATCCCTAATATTTTATAATAAACAAAAATATAAAAGTTATAAGTTTATATAACAATAATGTATGTTTATTTCTCATATTTCATTGAATTTATTAGATTAAATTTATATTATTTATATATATCATATAATATAAAAATTAACCTAATGTTAATTTCCTTTGCTTCAATGATGTTTCTCTTATTAGGAAATTAAAACAGCTAGTGGCTTAACCTCCATGTACTGCTCCAAAATTTACTATAATCATAGATCTTGGGCTTTCATAAAATGATATGATTTATACGAAAGTCCCTGCACTAGAGTACAGGACCCCAGAGATCTCTCGCTAACTACCTCCTTGTCTTTAGGCAAATTCCATCTTTTCCTAAGCCTCTTTTTTATTTTTTTGATTTCCAATCTGTAAAATGAAGATCTTAGGGTAAATAGTTCTTAAGACACCACAAGTCATGGACCTAAGACAAACAACCCCACTCCCATTCTATTCTACCAGCACATTTTCTTACACACTTGCTATCACTTGGCAACTTGTATTCCCATTGCTCATCGTTAGGCTTCTACAACTCACATCACCTTCTTGGTTTAATCAGGAAAAGATGAAAGTCTACACCAAGGATTTCAAAAGAGCTTTAATCAGCACAGGGAGCTCGTAAAAATAAATAAAAAAATAATGACTCTCAGTTGAATAATTACTAATTATGTACGAAAGATACACTGGAGTTAGACACATTTCTGCCCAGTAAACCTAGCATAATAATATTTAAAAACTATTAAATTTATACTAACAAATTAACTTTAAATATGGGACTATAACAATTATCATGTTAATATTGAAATGTGTTTATTGAAATCAGCTTAAGGCTTCCTAATGTAAATATAAATTTTTTCATTTATTTATTTATTTTTCACTGATACTAAAGATTTCAAAAATCTCTTATGAAAAATATGATGTCATTCAGTATAAATTTTCAATTACTGTGAATACTTTTACCAACTTATATTGGAAGCAAATTTCATGTGAAAAAATCAATTTAATAACTGTCATAGTTTTATAAGCCCTGACTTACTATTCATGTTAATAACAAAAGTTTGTGTGAGGCATTTCCTTTGTTTTCAGTCATCACATTTGCTGTAAAATTGAGAGAAAAAGTATGACAATGACTCATTTATAATTTGTTCCAAGTGTTCCTTTTGATTATGTTGCCTTTTGTGGCAATTTATACTAATAAATCAATACTGAAACTCAACAGCTCTTTTTTTTTTACTGTATGGATTTTTAAAAATCTAACCCAAAAGGATATTTCAGTCTATTTTAAAAGTATTCCTTCACTTAATAATTTTAAATTACTAAATGTGATCTAACTTAATTTTCACTTAATATCAAGAAGAGTTCAAATATATGAATTTAAAGTATGATCTTTCAGATTGCCACAAAGTTCTGAACACTCTGAAATCTTTACTCCCATGCCAATTTATATGGAAAGGCAACAGAAGTCAATAAATGGATTAGGATCTAGTAAATAATTTCTTGTTAATGATGGTAATAACTTTACTGATATTTTTTAAACCACTTAGAGGGGACTTAACATAAAGCACCATTCAAAGCATCACACTGTCACTAAATCCTCACAGCATGATACAATCACGCCAATACTATTGTTATTCTTAGTGGGAAAAGGGGGAAACTGAGGTCCAGCAAGGTTTTTGTTTAGTAAGTTGTCTATAGTCAGTCATGCAGCTGGTCTACATAGTTGAGCTGATTCCAGTGTGGATAATTAGAATTAAAGGTAATACTTATTATACCCAATGTGAAGCACATTTATCTGTTTAATTCAATTTGAGCCTCACGCACACACACACACACATATAAATTAGATAAGGCATTAAAACATTAGAGAGGTTAGATTTAGTTTCAATAAGTTTGTCAGCCACAGGTATTATGAAGCTCATGCAAAATTAAACTGTCATCTCTTTTTGGGTTTAAAAGAAAATATCCTGATGAAATGGGATTAAGAAAATTAGTATTTGTACACTTTTTACCACTTAATTAGTTCTAATGACCCTGAGGCTTTCACCTCTTTCTGAAATCCATTCATTTTCCTCATTATTAAAAAAACAACAATACTGAAATAGATAATTTCTAAAGTTACTTCCCAGTGGCAAACTCTTTCTATTTGTATTAAAATTTGTAAAATATTTTTATAAATAGTAGCAAACTCACATGATAATTTCTGATTATGCTACACCCAACAAGGAAAATGATTTTACATATTCTTTAACTATTGAGCATTAATGCATCCAATTTGCTTTACACAGGACCTGTTATATATAAAACACAAATATAATTTAATTATAATATGAACTTCCTATTCGTGCATTATAATGCTTTAGGTTTCAACATAAAATCTGACATAGGAATGGAGTTTTGCTTTTGATTATAAATTGCTCATTTTACCTCCCAATGTCTAAGACATCCATTAACCATAATGAAAAATACCTTGTGGGAATAATTTTTAAACAATAGTTGTGTACAAAGTCACAATTATTCCCATTTGTTATTCAACTTCTTTAGGAGCCACCTTTCGTTATGCTTCTCAGGGCCACATATGAAACATTCCCAGCTGCCTCGTACTCAGGATGTGGCAGCTCAAGCATAGATCAAGGCTGCACTTGGGACAATCTATATCTTTACTTATCAATCATTTGATGTACAATTACTTTACTTCCATATCCTGGCTATTATAAAAAGTGCTGCAATAAACATAGGGGTGCACATATTCTTTCAAATTAGTGTTTTGGGTTTCTTCAGATCTATGTCCAGAGGGGAATCACTGAGTTATAAAAATGTTGTGGTACATATATACAAGGGAATATTATTTGGCCATAAAAAATGAAATATTGCCTTTTGTGAGAGCATGGATGTGCCTAGCGGGTATTAGGCTAAGTGAAATAAATCAGTCAAAAAAAAGACAAATTCCATATTATTTTATTCATATATGGAAGCTAAAGAACAAAATGAACAAACAAAATTGAAACGGACACATAGACACAGAAAACGGACCGATGGTTGCCAGAAAGAAGAGAGTTTGGAAGCCTAGATGAAAAAGGTGAAGGGATTAAGAAACCCAGATTAATAGTTATGAAATAGTTATGAGTTACAGCATAGGAAATATAGTCAATAATATTGTAGTAACTATGTGTGGTACCAGGTGGTTCCTGGAAATATTAGAGGTAATACTTTGTGAAGTGCATGGTTGTTTAATACAAAATAATATTTATTGTAAACTGTAAATGAAAATAAAATCTTAAGAAAGTACAAAAAACTAGACAATAAAATATATCTTAAACAGATTTGTTGAGTTATAATTGACAAATTATAAAATATAATCATTTAAAGTATATGCCTCAATGGTTTTCAATATATTCAGAGAATTTCATTGTCTCAAAAAGAATCCCTTTACCATCATACCCCCTCACCCTTTCCTCCACCCAAGCTCCCAGCTTAGGCAATCAATAATCTACTTTATGTCTCAATAGACTTGCCTGTTCTCCCCATCTCAAATAAATGGAATTGTACAACATGTGGACTTTTGTGTTTGGCTTGTTTCACTTACCAGGTTTTCATAATCCATCTTTGGTGTAACACATGTCAGTACCTTATTTCTTTTTATTGCTGAATAATATTCCATTGTATATATATATATCCAGCATTTTGTCAGCCGATGGACTTTGGGTTGTTTCCACTTTGTAGCTATTATGAGTAATGCCACTATAAATATTTGTATACAAGTTTTGGTTTTGGAAACACAGAATTTTGTCCTCTTATCTAGAGTTCTAGGTCTACAGGTTGAAAGGCTCGATATATGGTAACTCTGTCACCACATATTGCACACAAGAAATGTGTATATGTGTGCATATGTGTGTTCTGTGTGCTTGGGGGTGGTACCTATGGGTGTGATAGGATGTTCGTTTTATGAGATGAAAGGAAAAGAAGATAAATTACTCAATGGAAATTAAATATAAATATAGTCTTATACTTCAAAAACAAATGTTTTTATTTTGTGTCTTTTTTCATTTTATTGTTGTTCAATCACAGTTGTCCCAATATTTCCCCAATTGCTGTCCCCTGCCATGTCCACGCCCGCTCCCATAGTCAATCCCCACCCTGTTGTTCATGTCCATGGGTCCTTGATACTTGTTCCTTGATTAGACCCTTCCCCTTCATTCTCCTATTATTCCCCTCCCATCTCCCCTCTGGTCGCTGTCAATTTGTTTCTTATTTCCATATCACTGGTTCTATTTTGCTCATTTTTTTGCTTTTGTTCATTAGGTTCTTCTTGTAGGTGAGATCATATGGTATTTGTCTTTCACCGCCTGGCTTATTTCACTTAGCATAATACTCTCCAGTTCCATCCATGCTGTCATGAAGGGTAGGAATTTCTTCTTTTTTTTCTGCTGCATAATATTTCATTGTGTAAATGTACCACGGTTTTTTTGATCCCCTCATTTACTGATGGGCACAGGCTGTTTCCAGCACTTGGCTATTGTAAATAATGCTGCTATGAACATTGGGTGAAACACCTATTCAAAAGACCCTATTTTGTGTTTCTTTACCCACAAAATAGGGAAATAGACATGGTATTTATAGATTGTGCTATTTTTTAAAATATTGGTAAAAGCACAGTTTCTAACTTTACTCTGTTATCTAAAGAATATCTCAACCCAAAATTCTACTTATTCTAATGAAAATAACTTCATGACATTGAAATCTTCCTCGTTCTCTTATATGAGCTTTTGCGATTAAACAACAACTATGGCATTGTTTTCTTCATCATGCTAGCAATCCATTCCTGCTTACAGGCTTCATTGGATGAGAAAAACCAGCCTGAATTTACTTCAGAATAAGCTGGAGTAACATCAGATTTCATTGGCTCCAGAGAAGGATGATGAAACAAAGCGTGAGGGAGGGAGAGCACACCTTAGGATCAGTTTATCCATCATTACTTGCAAAGCTGAAGAGAAAGTGTACCTGGAGAGTGGAAAGTGGTTAGAAGACCTTTAAGGAGTTAATAAGGTAAGCTAATATGTTAATAAATCTACTATTTTAGATAGCAGATTAATCAACAAATTGTATAACAATGCCATTCAATGTGAATTTCCAGCAACAATAGGCAGGCTTCCAAAATATAAGCTTCTCTGTTAAATTCCTTCACTTATTAGTTAGTTGAAAATGCAGATCCAAGTCGCTGATGGTTTTAATTTTGCTCCCTCTCCTATGATGTGTTGCAAAACTTTGTTTCTGTTCACCATCCACTTTAACTCTATTTTCCTGTTTCAACCTCCAATTCATATTTTTATAGTTGTTGTTACATGATATGAATAGAATTAATGCATTCTATGTATGAAAGCAGTATGCTTAGAAGAAAAACTGAATAGCTTGAAAAGACACCTGTATCATTCATCTTGGGATGCTATAACAATACCGCAGGCTGGATGGCTCAAGCAAACATTTTTATTTGTTCAAAGTCCTGAAGATTGGAAGTCCCAGATCATGGTCCAGAGGAGTCTGTTTCTCATGAGACCTCTCTTCCTGACTTCCACCTCCTTGGAGTGTGCTTGTATGGCCTTTTTTTCTGTTCAGGTGCAGGTATGTATGCACACAAAAGAGAAAGAGGGAGAGATACAGGAAGAGAGAGACAAGGAGAGAGAAAGGTCTCTGGTTTCTTCTTTTCATCTTATAAGGTCACTAATCCCGTCAGATCAGGGCTCTGTTCTTAGGACTTCATTTAACTTGAACTCCCTAAAGTCCCATGTACAAATAGCATCACATGGAGATAAGGACGTCAACATATGAATTAAGAAGGAACACAATTCCTTCCTAACAAAACCCAAGTTGGGTGTGATTATACATAATGAATTTTAAACTTTATTAATCACACAAGATCAGGTCTATACACAATAGCCTCCACACATTCTATGTGCTGGTTATCTAATTAGTGAGACTTTCATGCGTGCTGATACATTATTATTCATTAACAAGCTTTAGCATTTCAGGGTAATCTATTCCAATTTATAAAACCAGGATTTTCTTCAGAGTTTAATCAAAATAAAATAAATTGATTTCTATTAGATCATAAGATAGAATTGAAAAATAAATACTTTGTGTAATTTGAGTTCCACATCAGATATGCTTGAACAGGTTTAAGAAGGAGAATATTGGGACTACATCAAACTAAAAACCTTCTAAACCACAAAGGGGCCCAGTCACAAAATGAAAAAGCAACCAAAATAATGAGAGAAAATATTTTTAAACCATACATCTGGTAAGAGGTTTATATCAAAAATATATAAATAATTCAAACAACTTAACAGCAAAAACAATAATAGTCCAACTGAAAGTTGAGAAAAGGAACTGAATAGACATTTTTAAAAAGAAGTCATATAAATGGTCAACAGGTATATGCAAAGATGCTCAACATCACTAATCATTAGGAAAAATAAAAATCAAAATCATCACAAGTTATTACCTTACATATGTTGAGGTGTGTGTTTTACAAAAGACAAGTGATAACAAGTCTGGGCAGGGTAGGGAGAAAGGGGAGCCCTTGTACATTTTAGATGGAATTACAGAAAATAGTATGGACTTTCCTCAAAAAATTAAAAACAGAACTACCATACAATCCAGCAATTCCATTTCTGGGTATATATCCAAAAGAAATGAAGCAGGATTGTGAGGAGATATCTGAACCTCATATTCATTGCAACATTATCACTATAGTCAAGATATTGAAACAACCAAATGTCTATTGACAGACATGGATAAAGAAAACGTGAGATATATATAAGAAAATCTTGCCATTTGTGACAACATGGATGAACATAGAGGACATTATGCTAAATGAAATAAGCCACAAACAGAAACACAAACATTGAATTATGTCACTTACATGTGGAATCTTAAAAAGTTGAGCTCCTGTAGACTAAGAAAATAGGAGCTATGGGTTAAGGAAAATAGGGAGGTTTTGGTCAAAGGGTATACATTTTCAGTTGTAAGATAAGTAAGTTCTGGGAATATAATATACAGCATATTGAGTGGAGTTAATATTACTTTATTGTATACTTGAAATTTGCTAAGAGAGTGTATCTTAAGTTCTTACCAAACCTACAAAAAATAACTATGTGAGGTGATGGATATGTTAATTAACTTGATTGTGGTAATCATTTCACAATGCAAGGGGGTCCCCCCAAATGGAACTTCTTCTGGAAGGCAGGCCCCTAGTAGTATAGGCTTCCCCCACTGGGTGAGTGTTCTAGGAACCCATCTGTATCAGTGTACTAGCTGGTATTGTGTGTGAGGCTGTGTTCAACTTCAGTGAACTGATTTTTGAAGACTCTTTCAATGTGTTTGCCTATTTAATGATGGGTAATTTATGAGCGCACCTACTCACACCTGCCCACACTGTGCTGAGTGTTCAGCAGGTTTTGACAAAAAACAACATGACCCCCATGCCCCATCCTCCCTATTCACCCAATCTTGCCCAGTCTTTCCCAAGAGACTTGTTTTTGCTTCCCTGATGAAAAAAGTCCTCAAAGGGTAACCTTTTGTCGATGTGGAAGAGGTAAAACAAAAAACAACAGAAACACTAAAAGGCATCAAAATCGAAGAATTCAAAACATGTTTTGAGCAGTGGAAAAATAGTTTTGATAGGTGTATTGCATCAAATGAAGAATATTTTGAAGGTGACTGAAGTTTAAACATGTAAAAATAAATACACAATTTTTAAACAAATAAATTCTGGGTTTTTTTTTTTTTTTGGCTCCTCCGCTCCTCCTTGTATATGCATATATTAAGTCATCATATTGTGTACCTTAAATAATCATCTATACAATTTTTATTAGTCAGTTATACCTCAATAAAGATGTAATAAGAGAGTAAAAGTGTTTCAATAGCTGATATTAATTTTGAATTTTTAGATATTAATTTTGAATTTTTAAATAATGTTAGTCTTGCAAGAATGTTAATGCACGAAGTTTTCAATAATATTTTCTTTGTGTAAAGTACATACATACATAATTGTTTTGTGTACTTTTTATTGTTCAGAACTGTAATCAATGTGTTCTTATTTTACTTTTTTTTTACCATAGGCAATAATAATGACCATTACAAGTTGTGTGTCTTGTAGAAAACATTACATTTATGAAGATAAATCATGTCTGATATGGAGAAAACATCTACTCAATTGCTGCTTGATAAGAAAGACAAACCAGCTCTGATGAAATGTCAACAACATTCAGAAACATCTGTGTAGTCCTGTGCTTCTGTTTTTTCAGCAAATTTAGATCAGTTACTATTAACAGAACTTCAATGGTAATCTGGTTTTTAAATATGATGTTGATGTATCAAATTTCAGGCTGGTATTTACAATATTAACAGCAAATCATTAATATTTTTATGGTGATTTTCTGCTGTTATCACCACATTAAAAATTTTGCATATTTTTTGACTGGTGGCAGATAATGTTATTCAACAAGTGCCTCCTATTATTCAGTAGTGGTTCTAACAAATAATAGAATGTATATCAGTATCACTGTTATATTTTTAAAATATATTTGAATCCATCTAAAAATTTGTACTTGAAAATAAATTATAATTAAAACATAAACTTGAGTCTGAGGTTTCATCCTAACTCATGGGAACTTGGACAAATAATTTATTTTCTTTAAGCTTCAGCTGGAAAATAAAGAAGTTTACCCTGTTGATTTATAATATCCTTTTTAGATAGAACATTCTATGATCATCAAGTGAATTTAAAAAATAAAATTTTCAGGCCACAAACACTTTAATTAGACTCATTTAAAAAAAAAAGTCTTCTATTAAGTGGTATTGCTGAAAAAACATCTTTCAAAAAAGAATAAACACAATCACTCACCACATAACACATATTTTGAATTTCATGAAACTGACAAGCTGACATAAAAAAGTAATGATCAAGGGGACAACTGTAATTGAAAAACCAAAATAAAAAAAAAAAAAGAAAAGTAATGATCAATTGGAAATACACTTGCCACGTCTCTGTCTTGCCTCCTTATGATGTAAATAAGAACTAAATGGGGTGAGTCTCAGATAGTGCCCCAGTTATCAGCCTTGGGTAAGAAGCTTGGAGCACAAAATATTTAGCAACTTCAAATAATTTTACATATCTTTATATAGACTTTTGCCCAAATGCAGAGGATGAAAAGGATGACTGGGTATTGTGTCGTGGAGGTGCTGTCAGGTTCATGAGATATGAGGTTAAAACAGTCAAGCACACAGCACAGTCACACTGACATGGGTTCCTTTATTCCTGTGGCACAGTGGATTTTCCCAGATGGCCACACCAATACTTTATCCCATCCCCCACCTCTTCTTACCCTGGGAAAGGCATTCCTTCCACAGACAGCTCCGTCCTTTTCTCCCACTGAAACTGAAGGGGTTTCTGACTCCCCAGACCAAAAGGGTAGAGCTGAAGTGATGCCATTTATGTCCTGAGGCAAGGTCATCCATGGAGCCCAGGTTTTTGGCTCTGGCCTGGTAGCTCATCTGATTAGAACATCATCTCGATACGTCAACGTTGCAGGTCCATTCCAGGTGAGGGCACATACAAAAAACAACAAATGAATACATAAATAAGTGAAACAACAAATGTGTGTTTCTCTCTGTCCTCTTTCTCCTTTTCCCGCTCTCTCTAAAAATCAATAAATACAATATTTTAAAAGTAAAATAAAATCAATCAATAAAAATTTTTAAAAAGAGTACAGGTTCTCCCTGACTCTCACTTCTGCTCTCATTCTCTCGTGTTCTCACTCTCACTCTATCAGAGAAACAACCACCACCGTGTGAGGAAGCCCTGTCTACACAGTGAACAGTTGGATGTATCCTGGCTGACAGTGCCAGCTAAGGTTTCAGCCAAAAGCCAGCATCTAACCCAATCCATGGCAGAATAAGTCTCCAATTGTCTTGCCTTCAGATCTTCCACCAGCGGCTTTGTGCCTGGAGCAGAGACAAGGTGTCCTCAGAGTTTCCTTCAATTTCTCAGCTGCTGACACTGTTGTTACAGAAACAGGGGTGTTCCAAAAAAACCCAGAGTTTGCAGCTGGGGGATGGGGAGAAGGAAGCAGCTTTTCAGAATGCCTCCACATGCCTGAGGCTGGTGGCTAGTGTCTTTTTTATGCAAAATGGCTTTAATGCATCCAAAGCCTCAGGTAGATGGGAGGAGTCTTGAACCAGGGGATGGTATGGAGAAAGCACACAGAACCTGCGTAAGGTTCTGTGAATGGTCAGAACTGGTTACCGCACCCACTACATCAGAGGATGTAGTCAGGAATTTAAAAATAAGCGGCAGACATTTTAGGCGGTCTGACTGTGCGGATTTAACTAAGGTTAAGGCTGACTGTGCGGATTTAACTAAGGCGGACTGACTGTGTGGATTTCACTAAGGTTAGGACTCGTCGTCGTCGGCAGCCGTCCGTCTCAAGAGACGATGGTGTAGCTTCCCAAGAGTCCATCTCCACCGCCGAGAATGGCTGTGCAGTCCGACTCAGGAGTGACACGGTATCTGTCTCCTCCCGTGTTGAATTGACATCTTGCGATGACACTGAAGCTACAGAGCCTGGGCAGGGTAATATGGAGGGCCTGCTGTTGCCCATGCAGCAGACCCCCCCTCTCTTCGCAGCTGAAGGGTCCAAGGGAAAGACGGAGTCAATACAGCTTGGCTTCAGGTGCGCCGCAGGAGTTGCCGGTGTTGACTACAACGTCAAACCGCCTTAGGGACTCCGGCTCCGGATTTTCTGTCAGGGTTTACTCCCTTAGCCTTTCCCCTGAAGAGGTATGCCGCAAGGCAGCGGAGGTTTTTTGGAGTCAGAGTTTTCCTTCTCTGATGTACCCTGACTGGAAGATCGAACCAGCGACACTTAGCTCGCAGGCCGACGCTCAATCCACTGAGCTAAACCAGCCAGGGCATAAGGTTAGGACTGACTGTGCGAATTGGACTAAGGCTGAGGCTGACTGTGCGGATTTCAAAAGGACTAACTATACAGTTTACAAGGAGGCTGAGAATCCATGAGGTTCTGGATTAAAAGCTGGTGGACCCCATAACACAGACGAGGTCTCCCCAATCAGGATTGAATGATTGGCAGCTACTGGTAAAGCTGAACTGTGTTTGGAAAGTAGGGAAAGGATTTCTCTGACTTTTCTAAAACTAGCCTGGTTTGGTAGGGGGGAGGCAAGGATATGTGTTTATGGGTGTTTTAAAGAACATAAGACTTAACAACAGAAATCTGCAAATAACTAAATCTATATAACTGTTAAATAAACTATTCTTTTTCTTTTCACTAAACTCTGGTATTGAGAGTTATAATTTTGGCGGCGGGCAATCGGGCCCCTGAGTAAAGAGCCCGCGGGTTTGTTTTCAACTGGAGCAGCCCAGGGGTTCTGTAACACTGTGACAAGGCAATAAAGGATGAGTGTTGTTTTAAGCAAAACAATGTTGTGACAATTGGCTATACAGAAAAGGGTAGCTAATCCAACTTATTTTATCTTTACTGATAGAACTTTTAAAATGGACAATTCCCCACCCTAAATTTACACTACTGCTACTCATGTTGACTGACTTGATCTAAAGCAAATTTCATTTTGTAAGCACAGACTAGGGTATACCCTACACACTGTGATCACATTAAGCTCTTAGATGGTGATTAAAATAATAAATATCATGATAGTTCTAATAGTGGGCAAAAACAACCATGGGCACAACACAATACGACAACAAAAGTCATAATTCATGTCATGTTTGTTGTCAAATGCCAATAAAAACATACATTTCTAAAAATCATAGTGCTTAATTTAAATTATATCTATACAAAATAATGTCTAATGTAGTTATAAGTGTAAATACATTTAATATAAAGGCTTCATAGCTTGTATTTTGTTGCTATTCTCACTGACCCTATCCAATCAATACTGTGGTAGCAGCCTGTGATCACACATCACATAGTTTCTCACCAGGGGAGCCACTTTACAGAAAAGGAGGTGCAGGAATAGGCTCATTTTCATGGGATCAAGTAGTTTTATCACATTCCTCACCATTCAGGGGTGCCAGGTCAGAGTAATGGAATGTCTTGGTAGAGGCACAGCTAGAATGCCAGCTCAGAGGTGACAGGCTCCCAAGACACAATCTACACTTACAGTTGAAGACCTTTATATATCTCTGTGTCCCAAAGAAACATACATGGATCAGGAATCAACAGGTAAAAACAGATTAGTCCCATTTTACAAATTGTGGTTACTCTCCCTATAAGGTTGGGCTTTGCAGGTTTAGAAGCCATGGTCTCCAAAAGAAGAACACTTTTACCTGGAACACAGCCAGTTGTCACTGTCCCCAGGCTCTTTGGACAGGAAGAGTCTAGAAGTCTGAAATCAGAGTTTTGCCAGTCAGCAGAGCTTTGCTCCCCCTGAGGCTCTGAGGAAGAACCTCCCCTTGCCTCTTCCTAGCTTCTGATGACTCCACGCAATCTTTGGCTTGTAGCTGTGTTGCTCCAGTCTCTGCCTCCACCTTCCCATGGCCTTTTTTCTTGTTTTTGCCTGTGTGTCCTTTCCTCTTCTTTGTAAGGGTGTTAATCATTGAATTTAGGGTCTACCTTAGCACAGTATAACCTTCTTATCTTTTGCTTCCATCTGCAAAGACTATTTCCACATAAGGTCACATTGTATTTGGGGACACTATTCAATCCACTAATATAAGAAATATTAGAAAATCCAAAATATATAATTTATGACTTTATAAATACATTGATAATATTAATGTTTTCTCAGGTGAATTTTGTCAGAACATGGATGCAGCTAGAATGCACACCTGGACTTTTGGTATATGCTGATCAACCTGGCCCTGGACTTAGCTGTTCCCAAAAATATGCTGATGGATTTAGCAGTTCCCAAAAGATGTGTTGATGGACTGAAACCATTCCCAGGGGAAATGGTAATGAACCTAGCCCAATGTGTTAACTAACCTGGTGTTGGGGGGCGGGGGGGGGGCGAGCAATCAGATGTAAATAACTACTGAATACATTGATAAGCAAACTCACCCTCACCAAAATGTGTGGTCGACAAGTATAAAAAAGGTGCCTGTAGAAGTGCAGGTGGGACTCCTACGGGCCCACGAGGAGGACCCGGAGTCCCCATTCCCCATTCCCTTTCTCCCCATTCCCCTGGCCCTTGAGTTGGTCCGGGAGCTGCCTCTCCCCTTCCACCCCCTTCCCCCTTCCTTTGTTCCCTCAATAAACCAGTTATCTGTTCCCACAGCAGTCTTTGGGCAATTTCTCAGAGCAGGGCTGCCCTGACAAATTTAACATTTTTTTCTATTAACATGTAATTTACATTCATTAAAATTAATTTTGGGCATACAGGTATAAGAGTTTTGACAAAATCATAGGAAAAATTATTTATTAGCTAAAGGAAAATGTAACTTCTATTATATAAGATTATACAAGAGAAACATAACTTTGTCCTTCAAAATGATCTTTACCAACCATATACTGTTTACTCTAGCTACACATAGTATTTCAAAGCAGGAGACTTACATTTTGTATTGGCAAATCCTGCAAAAGCAATTCTCTAAATTACAGAGAATTGGTGTTAGAAACTACATCCACACATGGGGTCAAGATCATAGCTCTACAAGTGTTACTAGTTTATCCTCTTACTTTAGCACAGTTATGTGTCTCAATGCCATAAGTGCATTCTTTTTGCTCACAAATGGAAGCTTTGTCAACAAGCTGCCTGACCCCAATATCTTCAAAACAATGTGAAAATCCTTTGGCACTGATCATATTAGTGATGGGCTCATAGTCATCAATGTTACCTTAAAACCAACCCCTTCCAGGGCAAAGGACAGGGACTAATATTATCTACAAGTTAGTTTGATAAGCTTCCAAATGTACTCTATAGCAGAATTATTGATTATTCATAGTATTATAATTATTTATAGGTGCAGGATATGAATAAGGTTTGAAAACTGATGTTTCTTCAAAATAACTTTGTAGAAGAAAAAGTGTGAGTAGAGCTAGTGGTTACTAGAGAATGTCTAGGGGTTTTTCTGTTTTGTTTTGTTTTGTTCTTCAACTCTGAAAAACCCAGTTTAATTTTTCAAATCTAAAGAGAACTGAAAACAATAACAACAGGTCATGTTTCAAAGTCTCTCCCACCATGAAGTTGAAAGGCACATACCACCTATGCGCATGATTATCCAGAGTACTGAACACCTTGCTCCCAGCGTGTGGTGCTATACACAGATTCCTCATTTTCACTTACTTCACATTACAAGTAAAGACTCTTTTTAAGATTCTAGGAACACAAACATAAATGCATAAATCATAACGCTAAAAATATAAAATATACATATAATATATATAATTAGTTGAAAATTTATTTTGTTAAAATGCAGGATTTTACTGAAGACACCAAGAAGCACTTTGCCAAAGGGGAAAAAGTAGAATTTTGGCCTAGGTTTGAAAGAAGCATAGGTGTTGGCTTAGGCTACCAAATCAGATGGAAGAGACACTAAGTTGAGGAAAGAAATTTTATATAAACATAAATGATGAAAAAAGGGCACAGAAAATTGTGACCTCATAATACAAAATTTGATAGGAAAATCTTATGCAGAACGTCATACATCATGGTAAAATTTTCAAAGTATTAATATTCAGTGCAATGAGATTAAAAAACAGTATATAAGATTTCAAAAAGGAGAACACCAAACACCAATATAATTGTCCACTTAGAAGATCAAAGGAAAAATCCACAAGCTATTAGAAGTACTGAGGGAATTTAGTTAGCTTGCTGCCCCATGGGTAACTTTGTGATCCATGGTGCTGGGTACCATTCTTCTCCTAAAGTCCACTCCTTCCTCCGTTCACTATTTCCTCTTCTCACCACATTATCTGGTCACTCAAGCTTAGTTTTCCCATACAGATTTGTATTTGCTTATCACCATTACTCTAACTTTCTTTATATCAGACAACCATTTGTAAGATTTATGACTCCATTTTTCTCTTACATAAAAGTGAAATTATCATGTCCTAACCTATAAAGATATGTGTGTCACTTACTTGACTTTCTTTTCAATTTCTATGCATCTCTTATGTCAGATACATTTAATAGAGTTTCCCCTAGGGACTACAGCTCTGCAAATTCTACAGTTCACTTCAGTTGGGGAAGGAAACACCCTAGTTAAGATTCAACTTGACAGAACTGAAACAGGTATCCAGTCTTCAGTGGGCTATATTGCCCTGCTTCCAACAGGATCTGTTCTAATCTCATGGGTTTACTAGAATGTTCCAACCAGGTGAATAACAAGCCGGAACTTTTCAATATTTAAGAATAATTAATAATCTCATATAGAAAATCACACTCAGTCTCCATCATCCAGTGATGTCCTGTCTTGTTTCAGGATTTCCAAACTGATTCTTGTGCATGAAGTTCGGAATCCTTGTCTATTTCTTTAGGGTTTGGTGAGCAACAAGAGAGGAAACAATTAGATTTGTGTACAACATACTTTCATATGCACTGTCTCTGTTTCCTGGAACTGTCATAACAAAGTACCACAGGCTGGGGGCCTGAACAACAGAAACACATTTTCCCCCAATTCTGGAGGCTAGCAATCTGAGATTAAGATGTCAGCAGTGTTGTATTCTTCTGAGACTGCTCTTCTTGGCTTGAGATAGACATCTTCTTCCCCTGTCTTCTCGTGGTCTTTTCCCTGTGTGTATCTGTGTCCTAATTTCTTCTTCTTATAAGGACACTTGTCCTGTTGGATTGGGGCTCATCATAATGACCTCATTTTAATTTTAATTACCTCCCTGAAGACCCTATCTCAAAATACACTCACTGGGGGGTTGGACTTCAATGTATAAATAAGGGAAGCACAATCCGGTCCACAACATATACCAAGTAAGCATCTCCAACAGTATTTTTGATGAACTTGCCATAGATTATCTTCATTTTGACTGATTCCTACACATTCTGCAGACTTCAAATTCTGATCTCCTGGACATTTCCCATTATGCTTTGCTCACAATCTCTGCAAAAAACCAACAGTGATTACAGATCTTACTCTGCCCAAGGTACAACTAATACATGAGAAGTATTTTGCATTGAAGATGGTTCTCAATGACTTTTTGGCACTCCCATCCAATTTGGTAAATTGAATTTGGCTTCAAGTTTCAAAGTTTGATGTTTTGGGGACATTTTAATTCAGATGAATCACCATATGAATGTGTTATGCTATTATATCTATATGTATTTATCATGACAAGAAACACATGGTCTGGATGATAAAACAGAACAATCTTAATGCTGGTTCTCCATGCCCTGATCCTCCCAGGGCAATGCAATATTGCATGATATCTCCTGCACATACAGGAGAGTAACCTCAAAGTTCTAAGACTCAGAACATATATAGTGTGGCTGGCTATTCTATCACATTTCCTCTCCAGAGGTTAGATTAAAAGAGAGAGAGATGGAGAGAGAGAGAGAAACACTTTGGCTCTGGGCTGTAAACAAATTGCACCTAGGGAGAGGAACAGAAGTTCTCTAATCTGGAATGTAAGCAAAGATATCCAAGACAATGCAAAATCTCTACCTTCCCAGGAATGCTTTCTATTCAACTGTCCTTTAATCCAGGTTACCAGTAATCTTTGCTCAGAAAGCTCTTATTGTGCTTTAACATGGAAGGATTCATGGAGAATTCTTGCCCAACAGAAATGCCTTACCATGTGACTACCAGCCATTGGCCATGATTGGAAACATTGTCAAGTATTGAAGTAGCATCATTTTACGGAATACAAGGATAATTCCAATACATCTTTTTCACCACTTCTACTTTTGCCCACATTTATTCAGTTTAGGTTATATTGTTTCCTGACAGAAGGAAAAAATTGAGGCTCTAATTTAGTGCTACTATATAAGGAGGAGAACTAGCATAACTACTGTCTTAATCAGTTTGGGCTACTATCACAAATTACTATAGACCAGGTGGCTTAAAAAATAAACACTTGTTTCTCACAGTTCTGGAGTCTGGAAGTCCAAGACCAGAGTGCCAGCATGGTTGTATTCTTGGTGAGTACCCTCTTCCTGGTTTATAGATGGCGGCCTACCCACTGTGTCCTCACAATGCAGAAAGAGAGAGCAAGTTGTCTTCTTATAAATCTCTAATTCCTTTCATGAGGACTCCACCCTCATGACCTGATGACCTCCTAAATGCCCCATTTCCTCATAATGTACCATTGGGATTAGGGTTTCAACATGATTTTTTCTCAGCCTCCCCTCATTATAGGCAAACATATTCTAAGACCCCCAGTGGATGCATAAAACCACAGGTAGTATCAAGCCCTATGTATAAATACAGACTATGACTTCTCTTATATATCCACACACTTCACAGCTTTTCTTCGACATATTCAAATTGCCAAAATTACTACTCTTCCCTTTGGGCCATTATGTAAAATAAAGATTACTTGAACACAAGCAATTGATCTGACAATCAAGATTACCACTAAGTGACTAATGGGCAGGGAACATATATAATGTGGACATTCGGATGAAGGAATGATTCACATCCTGGGACAGACAGCTTGAGATTTCATCACCCTACTCAGAACAACACGCATTTCCAAACTAATGAATTGTTTATCTCTGGAATTTTCCATTTAATATATTGTTTTACTGCAATTGACTGTGGGTAACTAAACACACAGAAACTAAAACTGCAGATAAGGGTGACTTCTGTACATGATATATAACATTATGAAAGCTTAAAATTCAACATATGAATTTGGTGGAGAGAGAAATATTTAGTTCTTCGCAGCCAGTCGTCGTCGGCAGCCGTCCGTCTCGAGAGACGATGGTGTAGCTTCTCAAGAGTCTATCTGCACCGCCGAGAATGGCTGTGCAGTCCAACTCGGGAGTGACATGGTATCTGTCTCCTCCCGTGTTGAATCGACATCTTGTGATGACGCTGAAGCTACAGAGCCTGGGCAGGGTAATATGGAGGGTCTGCTGTTGCCCATGCAGCAGACCCCCCCTCTCTTCGCAGCTGAAGGATCCAAGGGAAAGACGGAGTCAATACAGCTTGGCTTCAGGTGCGCCGCAGGAGTTGCCGGTGTTGACTACAACGTCAAACCGCCTTAGGGACTCCGGCTCCGGATTTTCTGTCAGGGTTTACTCCCTTAGCCTTTCCCCTGAAGAGGTATGCCGCAAGGCAGCGGAGGTTTTTTGGAGTCAGAGTTTTCCTTCTCTGATGTACCCTGACTGGAAGATCGAACCAGCGACACTTAGCTCGCAGGCCGACGCTCAATCCACTGAGCTAAACCAGCCAGTGCAGCCAGTATGCTTCCATTAATTCCTAGCACACTTTAAAGATTCCATCAAGCACAGTTCATTTTTCCTGAGGATTTCTGAATCTGACCCTCCTAAGGACCCCTTCTTCCATCTGCAGCACTCTCATCAGTACTGCCATCATCTCTGGCTTGATCTGAAACAAGAGCATGCTGCTGCCATTCTTGCCTCCTCAATACCAAGTTTTCACAAAGCAACCACAATCCTGTACTTGACTTTTAAATCAGATTATGTCTTGCCCCTGGTCCAGACTCTCCAGTGGCTCCTCACCACACTTAAAATGGAAAGGCCTTCCATGACCTAAATAAATGCCCTTCATGACATTGCCTCTGGCTGCCACAGTGGCTTTCTTGCCTTTCTTTATACTTGCTAAGAACCCTTTCCCGTAAGGCTTTTACTCTTGCTGTGCACCCTGCCTCCAGGTAGACACTCATCTTCTAGATACTCATAACGCTGCTTTTTCTCACTGTATACAAATCTACATTCAAATGTCACCTACTTAGTGTCATCTGAACACTCTTTCAAAAGTAGCACTCTTTAAAACTCCAACACCATTTTCTTTCACAAACTGATGACAACATACAGAAAAATAAGATTTGGTGTTTACTGTCTTTGTTTCCCTCAAAAATATCAGTTCTGTGGGGAAAGTAAAACTGCATTCTCCTTAGTACCTAGAACATGGCCTGCCACTGAGTTGGCTTTTAGTAAACATTTGATGAGCTGTTGAGTGAATGAAAGAAAGTGAGTTAGCAGACCAAGAGAGTGAAATTAAAGGGTGACCAGCTAAATGAACTAAATCCTAAATCACCATTATAAGTAAGTAGCTAATTTGAATAAGCTAAGAATTAATAGTAGATAAACTTATTTAGAAATATAGAGGTAAAGGTAGTAAAAAGAAAAATAAAAGAACTAGTGTTTGATATATTAAGCAAATTCACTCAAAATTTTAAATCCAGCCTGAAAGACATTTTAATAAATTGGGGAAATCAAATTTATGATGAAGTTTTATCTGGAAATCATGTAACACATGTTTCTAAGTAGAAGGCATTTGAATTATCTATTGCTATTTTTTCTGCTGAGAATTACAACAGATTTCAACTTTAAATAAAGTCGATTGTGTTAAGCACAATTTGGTTGCATATTTCTCATTTAGAACAACAGCTACCATAAATTTATTTATTGAATTTGAAGTTAAATTTTTGTAAGACTTCAGTATATTAATATTTAGACAGTGTAGGCAAATGAGATTAATTTATGCTTAATGAAGAACAATTATAAACCCTATGGAAAGAGGGAGAACTATGAAACTTGGATTTAAGGATATGTGGCAACCTGAAAATAGGTCTCTTAAAAACTGGAAATACAAATTCACGAATTTTAATAATAAAATTAAAACTACTTAAGAATAATTTAGGACAGTTCAACTGTGTGAAGTCAAAAGTTCCAGGGAATAACACAGAGTTGTGAGAGGATGACAACTGATGGGAAGCAAAGGACCAGAGGGCTTGAATTTGAGGTGGCCACTTAGGGTGTCAGTGCTGAGTGTCACAACTCAGGTGACTCTGAATGGAGTTCCAGGTGGCGTCAGAGGTCTGATGGGCATAGTAAGCTGTAATTGGTGCTTCCTTTTCATGTCCAATGATACAAGGATGAAGATAGTTGTCCAGGCAGGTAGGGAATTAGATTAGCCAGTGTCACCCATGCTTGCGTCTGAATTAGCAGCAACTTGCAATAGTTAGGAAATCCAATCTTCCCTTGAAGGCATTAGAAGAAAATTTCCCTAAATAGGTCCAATGAAGGGGGAAGCAGTCTGTCCCATGAGCACTAAACTTCCCAACAACTGGGAACAGCCAGTGAGCGGATCACTGTCCAGGATCTCCGGCTCCCAAGCTGAAGGGCTGATGTTTCTCTCCACTGAATTTTATTTTGTTAATGTTAAACCATTGTGCTAATCTCCTGAAATATGTTTTGAGGCTTTATGTTGTCTTTAAATTCTTCGACTTTCTTTTCTTGCATGTCCAGCCTGGTATTAGGCTTTCTGTACCTTCGTTGTGATTATCAGCTGATGTATGACACGCGGCGAGGCCACTTACAAACTACAGTACTGAGCAGCCTCTTTTCATGCTTATGCCTGTCCCTTAAGTAACCCTAGAAATCCATTTCACAGAATTATCCTCATCAGTATTTTTCATTCATTTTCTTGACTGAAAGTTTTTGCAATGTTTTCTGTAAAAATAAAGATAGATGAGCCCTAAGGAAGTCTCATGACCTCTATCAGTGCAGAGACTGTGTTACAAAAGGAGACAGAAATCTTGATAGGATGTGTGCACGCGCGCGTGTGTGTGTAGCTTGAAAGCAGAGACATTCAAGTAACCTATATAGATAAGATAAACTCCTGCTTGGTAATGGCTAAATGTTCAGAGACCAGGGTCATTTAGTATGGAGCAAGATGCACTGTAATGACACCTGAGACTATCATGATATCGAAGTGCATTAACATTTATATTATTGCTCTGAGTTATCAAAGAAAGTATTCCCCATGCTCTGCTTAATAAACAGAAAATGAGCCCTTCAAAAACATTTTACATCAAGTAGAGGAGAGTTCAAATGCTTTTCTAAATTTTGACACATATTGCAAACTAACCACTAAAACTGTTATGACGATGTGTATTTCATTAGCCTTTCTCCATTCCAACCAACTGAATATTGTAAGTAAAAAAGACTTAGCAAATTTGATAGGGGAATATTGACATTGCAAAACTGTGTAAATTGTTATATCTATCATTACTAAATGTATTTCTATGATTAAATTTTTCATATTTTATGTTTTTACATATTTATATTTAGGTATTATAAATATTCCTTAACCACATGCACAATCAGCAATTTTAATATTAAATCAAGATATAGTTTATTTATAAGTTAAAAATAATAAAATAGCAAACTCCCTTTATCCACCATTCAGCTTAGGAATGCAGACCTTAAAAGGGCCATGGAAGCTCCCTGAGTAAACCAGTAACCCCCACCTGGGACACAAACTCCTGCTGGTACACACTGATTTTTTTAGGGCACCATTCAGTTAAGAAAGTTACTTACCACATGATCCACTTTCATATATGTTTTTCCTTTAAAACTTATATCCCCCATGACATACATGTCTGTGATAGCAGAGTTTCCTTCCTTACTCCTCTTTCAAAATTTCTTCCTTTAACAACCTTGTTAAAGAAAGACATATCTCTCATACACTCCTGATTTTTCTGTTATGAAGAAATGTCCCTCCTTATCTCAGTAAATTCTCTTTGTTGTGAAGTTTATTTTATCTGGCACGGATATAGACACTCTAGCATTCTTTTGCTCATTTTTACATGGTAGATCTTTCCATTCTTTACGTTCAATATATTTGTGCCTTTCTATTTAACCTCTAGTAAGCATCACACAGCGTGATCTTCCTTTTTACTTACACTGTCAATATCTCCCTTTACTATTTTAAACTATTAACATTTAACATTTTTAGTAATAAGGCTGGATTTAGATCTACCGATTTTTTCAGTGCTTCTGTTTGTCCCTTCTTTTTAGTCCCTCTGTTTTGGCTAGGCTGCCTTGAATTGCATTATAGTACTTGAATATTTTTAATATTCTAATTTAATTGATGCACTGTTTTTCTAGCAACATTTCATTGTATTATTTCTATTATATGCTGCTAGAGGAAATAATGCACCACTTCAATGAAGTTGTAGAAGACTTGCAACTATATAAGTCCCTTTACCTTACCACCAACTCATATGTTATAGTTGCTAAATGTGCTGTATCTATGTGTATGAGAAACTATACCAGAAAATGTTAAAATTTTTGTTTTTAACAGCCATAAGTACTGTAACCATAGTTAAGAAAAATATATAATATTTATATTTATCTAGATATTCACCATTTCTGTTGCTCTTCTTTACTTCCAAAAGTTTCAAGTTTTCTTCTGTTATCATTTCCAAACCCCTGAAGAACCCCTTTTAGCTTTCCTATTACAGCAAGACTGCTAGCAATGAATTCTACTTGTTCTCTTAATTTGAGGATGTCTTTATTTTGTCATCATGCCTCAAGGATATTTTTAATGGATTTCAAATTCTGGACTAATATTTGTTTCTTTCTATATTTTAAAGATTTTGTTCCGTTGTTTTATGCTTTCATAAACTTTTTTGAGAAATCTATCATTTTCCCCAATTGCCGTTTTCCTCTGTGTAATGTGTTCTTCTCTATCTGCTTTAAAGATTTTTTTCAATATTTAGTTTTTAACAAATTTATTGAGTCCTTTTTCTTCTTTTATTGTATGGTTATTGTTGCTTTTTTCCCCCATACCAATCTGTTCTTTTAATGTATTCTGAAATTTTAAATAATATCATGAAAAACCACTGAGTTATGTTATTTTTCCTCAAAAATATTGAGTTTTATATTGGCAGACAGTAAAGTATCAATGGAATACATTGATCTTCCAGGCCCTGGTTTTAGACTTCTTTCAAAGAAGTCTGGAATAGTTTTTTTCCCCCCATACTTCTATGTAGTAACCCTCAAACCTGAAGTGTAGCTAGCCTCACTTTTTGTATTAGTTTGCTAGGACTGCTATAACAAAACCACACAGACTGGGTGGTTTAGACAAAAGAAATTTATTTTCTCAGTTCTGGAGGCTGAAAGTCCAAGATCAAGGTGTCAGCAGGGTGGGTTTCTCTAAAGCCTCTCTCCTTGGCTTGCAGACTGGCACCTACTTGCTGTGTTCTTTACATGGCCTTTTCTCTGTGTGTGCACATTTATAGTGCCTCTTCCTCTTCTTATTAGGACACCTGTCCTATTTCATTAGAGCCCAACCTCTATGACCTTATGTAACCTTAATCACCTCCTTAAAGGCCCCATCTTTAAATGCAATCACACTGGAAGTTGAGGTTTCACGGAGTAATTAACTTAGTCCACACATTCCTACCAGATAACAGATGGGCTTTCTGATATGTCAACTCAAATTTTTACTTCTTTATAAAGGTTCTTCTTTCTGGTTGGGCCTGACCACAAGTCACCATAGCACTGATGAGTTCCAGAATCTCTGCTCAGCTCATGGCTTCCCAGCAGTAGCTCTCCACCTAGCTCCTTGGAGTCTTAGCCCACTCTCATTAATCCAGGATTTGGTCAAGAGGCCCAAGGGGGATCTCTGTGGAAACTTCTGGATTTTCCTCTCTGTAACTTCTTCTCCAGTTCTCTTTCTCCTAAATCACAGCCACCTTAGTATCCCCACATTCTAATCTCTGCCTGCCCTGCCCAATGAAACCACTTCTCTTTCTTGCATTCTACATAAATGCACCATATCCCAGATGCTCTTCCTGGGAAGAAAGCCTGTATAAAAGTAGGGCATCCTTTGCATGCTCCCTCTCTCTCAAAGATGGCAGCCTCATATCGGTGACTATTCAATGCCTGCAACTTGTTGCAGTTATATATTTTGTACATAATAGATTTTATAGATACTGTTTTAGTTGTATCTCACAGGTTTTGATACATATATGTTGTTTATTTTTTAGGTGAAAATAATTTAACTTTTTTACATAGATTTATATAGCAGTAGTATATGAAGTTCATAACAAGAAAAATTTTTTAAAATTTTCTATATCTTCTTGGTAACTAATTTCTGACTTAATTCCACTGTTGTCTGAGAATATACTCTGAATTCTATTTATTTTAAACTTGTAATAACCCAACATATGGTTGATTTTGCAAATGTTACATGTGTACTTGATAATAATTTATATGGGTTAAATGAAATTTATTATTGACATTAATTTCAGCTATTATATTTCTAAGTTCTCAAATTCCAATGGATTCTTTTTCATAGATTCTAGTTCTATGGTGAATTTCCTTATGTTTCATGTTTTTTTCTCTATCATTTCCTATATTCCTTTTTCCTTTTGAACATATTGATCTGTGTTATTATAAATATCTTGTCTGCTAATTCTAATATCTGGATCACATATGGTTGTAATTCTATTACATATTTGTTGATTGGTTACAGGTCATTTGCTCCTTTTTTGCATAATAGATGTTACTGAATGCTGGAGACTCCATATTAAATAATGACAGAAGTTTTCCTGAAAGAGTTCAGTCTTTCCTCTGTTAGGCAGATAGATGACCTTGTTCACCTCTCATCTAATCAGGGACTTGGCTGAGTTGAGCTGGGGCCACGTATTGATAAATGTACATCTACCTCTGTTACCCCTAGCTCTCAGAGAGCAACCTCTTAGGGATTTCAACTGAGAATCTGCTGTCTTTCCCGAGGTCACTATCTCAGAAAAGTCCTGAATGTAAAGGCTTCTCCCTTTTGCACAGCAAGACTGTTAAAATTATATTCTGCTTTTGGCTTAACTTTTTAGCCCTGTGCAGCTTCAGAAATTATCAAATTTTTGAAGGAAAAACCAGCCATTTTCAGCTGCAGTCTGTTTCTCTTTTCTTACTGGGATCTTGATCAGGTTTTAACTTGAAGCCCTATGAGACGAGCAAAACCTGTCCTGGCATCTATCTCAAACAGTGGCCATCTGCCCAGGAAAGTTTCAAAACTCAGTCTCTTTCATTGCATCTAGAATTGGCAAAGGTTCCTGGGGAAAAAGCAGATATATAGCAACAGTTCTCCCTTCACATCCTCCTCTTGTGGCATCTTGTCTCATCTGGTTCTTCTGTGCTTCAGCAGATTCTGATATTTTAGAGAAATATCTTTTTTTTTTCAATTCAAGAATTCTAATTAATTTAGAGATATTGGGCTGCCAGAAGTGATTCCATTTCACTCAGAAATATAAGTTTTCAATTGGGGTGTTTATTGTTTCCAAAAATTTGAGAAAACTATCTTAATTGAAACTTTATTATCATGAGAGAAATCATGCGATCACAGCCAAAATGTATAAATAGAAAAATTGGCTATGTAGAGAGTAATTTAACCTTAGAATAGGAAAGTATAGTTACAAAAAACAAAATGAAAAAATTAGAGAAATAGAATTTTAACTTAATGAGAGGATGCACATTTATGGACTACAATTAGTCCAAACTGTTTTAGTTCTGCGTCATGAGATTATATGTTTCCTCATAATTTTCTGAATTTTCAAATGTATTTGTGATTGAGAATTTCTTACTTTATAAGAAAAAATAAATGTTCAACAAAATACATACACAAATTTAATATCCTATCATTTGGAAATTTCTTTTAAAAATTCTTATCCCTGACAATTCTGCAAGAAATATAAAATGTAACTAGCCATGTGCACATTCCATGTACATACACTGACAAAATCTTAGAGTATATGGGAACTATTTGATAACATTATTATCAACAGATAAAATAAAGTTATACATTGCATAGGACAATTGATTAAAGCATATTAAGATATATACCATCCAGAAGTATAATAAATAAGGAAGCCATTTGATTCTGGTATGGATGTTATGCATTTTAAACTACTAAAATTTAAGTGAAAGCAATAAACACAACCAGCTTACAAAATGAAGATCAGTGTAAACTCTCCTCATTAGTCTGCAAGATATAATTATCTGCATGTGGGAGAAATTCAGTTAGTGCTTATTAGTAAATAATGAATATGAAAAGTATTCATTGACAAGGTGGCATCACCTCTGTGTTTTGATGACTAAGATACATGCAATCAGATAATAAGTGTGCTTTGGTATCATGGCTAGACCAGCAGAATTAAAAGGGTATTTTAATGTCATCACTAACACTCGCCATAAAATTTTAGTTGTTCAGTATATACCAGACATAGTGCCATTTATTGTCCATAGCTTGATCCATTTACTTAATTTGCACAACAATCTGAGATGCAAGATTTTGCTTATTGTACACATCATAAAACAGAAGGGTAATGAGTAAGTTGATTTCAGAATGTGCACTGTTCCCTGGAATACATTACGGAGACCAGTGACTGAAGATGAGTTATTTACTTTGGGAGCTAGTGTAAAAGTCATGAGTGATGTAGGGTGGGTTCACTGCAAAAACTTCGAGCATGACTTAATTTTCTGGTCAGTGACAAAACTCTCTTGCCACTCATTTTGTTATCTTCTATTACATGTGATTTCAGACTCTATTTATTTAACTGAAAAAATCTTCTAAAAATTTACATAGAAAACATATCACAAAAGCAAACGATACAGCTGTAGTAAACTGAGGAGAGTGATTACAGTATGTATATATCAGAGATTAAATTTGGCTGCACATAACAATAAACAAGTACTATGGCTTAACCATAGAAGGTTAATTTTTCTCCAGTAATGAAAAGCTCAAGGAGCAGAAGTCCCAAGCTGGTATAGTGGCTCCAGGAAAATTTCAGAATCTTGGGCTCCTCTTATCTTAGGCTCAGCCACTTTTGGTCTATGGCTCCCATTTGCATAGACAATTTACGGTTAAAATGTGGCAGGTCCAAGTCCAGCCTTCAGCATGCATTTCAGACCGTCAGAAGAATGAAGGAACAAGCAATGGTGAAGGCTCCCCTTTCACACAAACAAAGTGCTCTGTGAACATTCATGAGACACTCATGTTTGTGTCACTGATTGATTACACTTAGCAGCAAGACAGGCTGGGAAGTGTTGTCTCACAGTTTGTCACAGGCCTTTCTGAACAAAATTTGGGTCCTATACAAAGGAAGACAAGGAGGATAGTCATTGGGAAGGCAACCAGCAGTGACTTGGGATAAATCACAGTGTTTGGGCTTAATCAGAGGAGCAAATTGAAAAAGTGGACGATAAATGAATCTAAAAGGTCAAATCAAAATTCTAAAGTAAATAACACAATAAGATGGTGATATGAACAAATATTTAGGATTAAAGGAAAAAGTCAAATTGGAGGCTGTAAGACTGAGGAAAAATCAATATTAATTTATAGATTCCTCCTATGTATGCAGGCCAGTTTTGAGACTGGCATATGCAATTAATCAATTATTATTTTTTACAAACTACCTGGTCAGTGGTGAGGTCAAGTCTTGTTAATGAACCTACCTTTTGTTCCTGGAGCTAGAGTATATATGATTATAATAGATGATATTAATTTTCTTAAATGAATCATTTAGGTATTTCATTCTCACACCTATTGAAACCCAATGCCTCACTTTCATAACAAATACTGTGTAATCCTTGCTTTGTCATCCTGAAAAGAAATTCACAGATATTAACAGATTAAACTGACATAAATATAGAGAAGAAATGAAAGGAGAGGCACCTAATTTTTTTTTTTTTTTTTTTTTGTAAATGCTTGGTCACAACTATGCTAACAGAGCTAACCAATACTTATACACTTTCCCCTATATATATTATCACCCCAACAGTAATAGCTATAAAAACAGACTGATACAGAATTGTTCTTTGGGTGAGTTGTATACTACTAATGATGTTGCTCTTAATATGAACAAGCCTGGGTCAATTCTGAACAAACTGATATTACATTTGTCTGTAATTAATATCTTAGTGGCATTCCTGCACAATTCAATGTATACTAAAACTGTGCAAAAATGTTTCTTGCTTATATGTAAAATGGAGTAATGCAACCTTAGAGACTTGTGAACAGGTTCTTCACAAACATGGATGATAGGTAGGAGCCTTCAAAAGCTTTCAAGGATACGGGCAACTTTTCCTTCTATGGGACTATCCTCTACATGGCAGAACATGTGGCTTGTGACCATGAAATCCTAGTGACAATAAGAAAATATCCTCTCAGACATTTCTAAACTGCCTCTTGGGGAGGCAGTAACCCTTCCATTAAGAACCATTGACCTAGATGTTTAGTAAAAACCCAAAATTTTGTTGATGGAATTTTATACTAAATCAACTTTGGCTTAAAATTTAACTAGAAAGTCTAAATGAACCTTGATAAAACGCTCTGTTCCTAACTCTTTGAGTAACATTTTACACAGTTTCTTCTTCCTATTTTTTTCTGTAGACTTTAAGCCAGTCAATTTAGGGAGTCAATTTCTTCATCCTCTAGAAACCCACTAAATCTATAATCATTGCTGATAAATCATAGCACAGTTTGTTCCCTCTCCTGCCAATGCCTGTTATCAAGATTCTGTACCAAGCTTCACACTACATTATTTGATGCCTTCTTTATATGTGTATGTAATTCATCAATACCTGTTGACCTAGACTTCTGACCCACTGATCAATAATGTTGAACCTTCTATATGCCTGGCCAGCTTACATTGAATTTAGACATTTTAATACTAGATTTTGACTTCTGGTTCACAAATAAGGTCCCTCAGTTAGATATGTCACTGCTCTGATACCACCATTAAGTCCACTTCCAGTTCATTGCATCTCCAAGAATCCCAGCCACTACCAAACATGCCCTCCATATCCCTCTTCCTTGCTTTGCTTTAGTGCTTTAGGTCCTGTCTTCTCACCATGCTGCCTCTGTCCTGCCATAAAAAACAAAAGCCCTTGAAGAGGAAGAAAATATTGAGAAAACCTGGAAGAAAATGTATTGTATAAAAGAACTATCAACATCCTATAGGACATAGACAATTAGAAGGAAATGAGGGTATCTAAGTGTGATTGCCTCCTCAGTGGTCTTCCTTTTCTTTCACCATCTACCTTATAATTAAACTCCACAAGGACAGGGAGTTTGTCTTGCCTATTATTTGTTATTGATTCTGCAAATTTTGTCTGGTGTCTGAACCATAGCAGAAGCTCAATAAACATTTGCCAGTGAATGAATGAATAAATGGATGATGCCATCATTTGAGTATTAGCTGTACTGAAAGTTAGTTTGTGTGAAAGTGTTAAGTTTTTAATCAAATAGTAAAATGAGCCACATATTGATTTTAACTAACATGGTTAATTCAAATTAGTTAACTACCTGGAAAGTCTTTAAAAAGAGAGTAACATTCTCTAGTAACAAATGCATATCTTTTATGACAAATAACAGTGTTATTAGCTCCTCACTATATATGTATACATATAGTGACACTTCTGGGTTACTGTTCTAGAGAGATTTTGATTTAAAATTTAAATTCTATATTCTTAGGGAGTGTCATTACGCTCCTTATGATTATTAGTGTAGTTTAATTTCCGAACGTGAGAAATTTGCATTTGTTTATCAATGGGCAATTCACATTAAACATTACAGAAATATAACCTTTTATCTCAGCGGTTTTCAACCTGTGGGTCGCAACCCCTTTGGGGGTTGAACGACCCTTTCACAGGGGTCGCCTAAGACCATCAGAAAACACATATATAATTTCATATTGTTTTTGTGATTAATCACTATGCTTTAATTATGTTCAATTTGTAACAATGAAAATACTTCATACATATCAGATATTTACATTACAATTCATCACAGTAGCAAAATGACAGTAATGAAGTAGCAACAAAAATAATTTTATGGTTGGGGGTTACCACAACATGAGGAACTGTATTAAAGGGTGGTGACATTAGGAAGGTTGAGAACCACTGTTCTATTTCAACCTCAACAGTAAGATGCAGTACTATATTTAAACTACTTTGAATCAAACAAGGGTCCACTCTCCTAAAATTGCATATTTAAACCATAAAACATGATGCACAAGTTTATAAAAATATTTTAATTATTAGGTTTTATTCCTAAAATTCAGTAAAACTGCCATATAAAAATATATTTGCTTCAAATTTTGAAAAGTGATTTGAAAAATCAGAGCTATAGGAATTTGTATTTAGATGTGATTTCTGTACCACATAACTGGGATGATAAACAGAAGAAACATAAAGATTTCTCAATTAGCATCAAGTTGTAGAATTTGAAGATAGTAAGCTAATATTTTCTGGTGTCTTAGTGAACTGGGAAATTCAGAATATTCCTTTTTACAGGAATAATCAGAAGCAGGAGGCAAAAGATGGCAGTAGTGAGTCGTTCCAAGATCTAACACTACTCATGATTTTTTCACTTGAATTTTTCAACATTATCCAATTGTGCATTTAATAACATCTTACGTTACAAATTCTTTTAGAAGAATAGAAATCACAAATGTCCCAATGAAATCAGGCATAGAGCAAATTGAATCAAAGTAGTCCAGGGCATCACTGATTTCCTTAAATACCCACCTCACCCACCTTCTAAAGAAGTCAGATCATTTTCAAGGATTACAATTAGAAAATAAGGTGTATTGTTGCTCATCTCAGAAATAACTCTAAGTAACTTTAGAAAACAATTTCCTTAACTTAGATCTATATAGGCATAAAAGACATATTTTCTGTGGATAGCATCTATGCACCTACTTCAAATTTAATCCAAAGTGTAACTAATGTGTGCAACTCCCTCCCCACTACATGGTTTCTTGAGTTAAAAAATATAAAGAGGAGTACAGATTATTTTTTAATCTGACCAAAGCTAAGGTGGGAACAGAGAGCATGCTTAAAAATGTAATGTGGCCTAATGGATACCATACTGCTAATTCCTATTGTACCAAGTACTCCACAGTAATTGAACTGCTTTTCTGACAACAAGAATAGCAAATATAATTCAGCATGTCTAAAAAATGGCCCTGTAGTGCCTTCCTTCACAGGAATCAGGGTTATTTCAATATGGAGCTGGCTTTCAAACTTGGAGCTAGGCACTACTTTTGGTGGTGAGACCAAGCCTGTTCATACACATCCAGGCCTGGGGTAGGAGGATTAAAGATGAGTGTTTGCATTGCTGTTAGAAGTCCTTGCTTTTACCTATTTAACCTGTCTTAAATTTTCTTCCTTCATTCTTACTTCAAATTATATTTTTAAACTTACTCCAAAGTACAATAAAAAATAGCCCTGAAAAAATATGCAGGTCACATGAATTTGTGGAATAATGTTTTCTGGCACAAAGGAGAAGCTCTTTGTTGTTGCTAGGACTCATCAGCCCCCAAATCCCTCTGAGTACAATTTCCTGTGTTCTGTCATGCTTATCTGGAGTCTCAGAAACCAGCTCTGGAGAGGGGTGGAATGGAGAGATCACACAACCCCAGACAGTCTGGGGTGGACCTACAAGATCAGGAACAGTGAGCAGTGGCCTAATTAGGAGAGACACCAGCTTTGGCCGCTGAGCAGGCTGTGCTCTGCCTGGATGAAGGAACAAGGTGAAGGTCCACAGAACTTCCTTGGCACATTGCGTGGGTCTTGTTTTCTAACAGACTTCCATCGTTCACTACGGTGATTCTACGTGCTGTGTTTTAGCAAGAGAGATAGACAGAAGTCCGGATGGAGTCAGTGAGCCCTGCAAACACGAGGTGATAGAGAAAACCAATCTGCAAACGAAGAAAACAGCACAGGGTGTATAGAAAGGCTATAGGAAAGGCACAGGTGAGGGTTTCCGTTTCAGCCCAGAGAAGGGAAACAGGAGGTTAGTAAGAGAAGGTTGCAGAGGTGCTGAAGCAGCAAGAAGGAAGAGCAGAAGCATCAAGAGGAGGAGAACCTTATCATTGCAACGCATTCCAGTTCCAGAATAGACAAGGGTCTTTCTTGCAGAAAGTTTACACAGATTCAAAACTAGAGGGATTTTGTTTAGTGAGAGTCTTTCCACCTGCAAAAGCATGTTTAATCTAAGCACTGGAGGTGACTAACATTGGAAGGGCGCTGTTGGGAAGATTGCAGACGGATGTCCTGCCTTCTTTGCTCTAGAACCCTAGGATTTGAGAGCATCCACCTCCACACAGAAGAACGCACACTCAGCCTGCCCCTCCCCCTGCCCCCAGTGTACACACAAGCTATTCTAGAACCCCCTCCACCCTCTCCCCTTTGTTTGCAGGCTGACAGCTACCCCACCACAGTAAATTGTCAGCATCTGGCCTGGGAATGATGAAACCGGCCCTTTGAGAACCCGTTCAAACTGGCGTTGCAGGCCTTCCCAGGGCCCCTTCCAGTTCTCTCCTAGTTCCCGAGCATCCTCCCATCTCAGGGCCAGGGTGTGCGTTCCCAAAGATGCTCGGCCTTCTCCCAACCCGCGTCCTCCTCCCCTCTCTCCCGATGCTGCTGCTGCTGCCGCGAAAACCAGGAGAAGTGGAACGCGCACGGCGAAGCGCGGCGCTCTCGCGGCGGCACTGGGCATGCTCGGCGCCCAGGGCAGGTTTGGGCGGCGGGGCGGACGCTTCTTCACTCGCCCGGCGCCCGAGCCGGCCGCCGAGGCATAGGTGGAGGTTGAGGCTGCCGCGCGTCGCCACAGAAGGAGCCTCGCCCTCGGCGGCGTCGGCGGCACAGGTGGCGCGGGCCGCGCGCTGGGCGCAGCACGGGAGCGCTCGGCGCCGGGCGCCGAGGTGGCCCTAGGCTCGCGCCCGCGGCGGCAGCTGGCCGACCAGAGCGGCGGGAGCGGCGGTGGCGGCGGCTCTCCCAGTCCGGCCGGTGGCGGCGGTGCCCGGAGCCTAGAGGAGCCCGGAGGAGCCTCGAGCCCGTGGAGCCCACGGATCGGACAGGGGGCGCTGCGGTCGCCGCGTTCTGGGGGGCGGCCGGGCCGGGCGCCGCGCACTAGCGTGGGGAGCCGCCTCTCCCCCGCGGCGCTCGTCCCTGCTCCCCTACAGCATCACTTGTCCCGCGGCAGCTCTCAGACAACAAAAGCGGAAGATGCTGCAGTTGGGCAAGGTCAGGACCTTGCCCTGAAGCCGGGCGGCGGCACGCACGCCTTTTCCCCGGACTGAGGAGCTGTCGCTGGTAGCGGGTGCATGTTCGCGAGGAAGCAGTCCGGCGCCGCGCCGTTCGGTGAGTTGCCTGCGCTGGGCTGCTGGGGCCAGGCGCATCCTTCTCCTCCGCGTCGTTGTCCTCCTCGCAGCTGGTGGGGGTTGGTCCTCGACTCCCGGCCGGCTGGCGGCGGCAGCTGCGTGGTCCTGCCAGCCGGGGGAGGATCGCGATTGCTCTGGGTCCTCTCTCGGAAGACAGTTCTGCCTGGAATGGGGGCCAGGGTTAGTGCCTTTCTTGGAGCGGTTAGCAAGTGGCTTCTCTGCGTGCTCCCCCTCCCTGCCACTCATCTCCCCTGGAGGAGGCGTATATAGGGCAACACCAACAATACTGCTCCCCGCCACCCTCAAGAACATACTCGTTGCATATATGACGTCCCTAATATAGAGGATAAGATGGGGTGGGGGTGGGGAAGACTTTCCTCCAGTCTTTTGCCCTTATGTTCAATGTCATTACGATGTTTGGCTAGAACAAAATGGAAATACTTAGTCATATGCGTCCATGACCATTTCTCCGGTCTTCCGCTGCTTGCCAGACCCACAGCCCCTTGGTCTATATTTAGCGGTTTCAGAGCAAGCATTTTCAGCTCGATTCACAGGTTTCGGGGGCTTCTGCGTCCTGACAATAGCGAGGCTCTGGAAAGCGCCGCCTGAAACCCAGGTTTGGAAAGCTGTGAATGTGTACGGGAGGTTGTGATGCGATATTTGGGTGACCGGTAATTAATGGCAAAGGAAAGCTGCTTTTCTTTTTGGCCGACCTTCCTCTTATTCTGGTGTGTAATGTGTTTCCATCGATTGCTACTCAGCTGCTTGGAGCCACTACGTTCTGAATTAAGTCATTAGAGGTGGTGCAGCCTTCCTGGTCTGTATGGTAGGAAAACAGTCTCAGGATTGTTGGTGTGGGTATGTGTATGTGTGGTTCCCACAAAGAACAGTTACTTCCAAAATGCCTCAAGTTGCGTTTCGCTGTAAATGTGGGAGTAGTGAAGGGTGTGGAAGAAAGAAAAAGAGGAGCAGGTTGTGGTTCTAAGGTGTTTTTTTCCCTTGCGTGCTTCAGTTGAACTGATCTGATTTGCTTTGGCCCTGAAAGGTGTTATTAACATGCGTGCCTAATGTTATCAAGTAAATATACTGGTTTAAGAAGAGGGGAATGTTATACACATAGTACTGGGCTGGACACACATAGTTTTCACTTTTAGGAACTCTATAACCGATATTCAAAACGCTGGGAATTTTCTGGCACGACTTCCATGGAAATAGGGAGGTGCTGAAACTAAGAGTTACCTGATTGTGCATCCCTACATCAGTATCTTAGGCTAGTGCTGGCTGTTCAGTTTATCTCTTTGGTTTTAGTAATTCACCTACAGGAATAAAAGGCTTTAGAGCTGTACCACTAATAAAATCCCATGAAGTGTTTGATATGACCGGCATCAAATTACAGGGATGAAACTGTGCATGATTCTGGGGGCTACTCTAGAGAAAGTGTGGCAGATAGGGGCGGGCATCCTCAAATACGGACTAGCTGCTTTCAAGTGCCGTAAAATCTCTTTGCCACATGCAGAATCCATTTTCACTCTTGGGGAGAATGTTAAGTGGCATCCGTACTGGTCTGTGGTTTACAAGATCTTGGTGCTTGAAAGAAGATGATTACATTTATAGAGTCAGATGTTGAAATTTGGGAGTCTTGTAATTATACAGCTAACAAGTCTCAGCATTACAGAAGAACAAGGAAGGTCTATACTGCTTGAGTTAAGTGAACAGTGAGATTAGGATTACCAGTATTGGTTTAGTTTCACCTTCGTCACATTCAGAGAACTTTCAAGAACACTTTGAACATGCTGTTTTGCTCATTGCATTGTTTTAACATAAAATTTCTTTTAGAAACAAGCAATATGTGACGTAGATGTTCATTTTTCTCTTTTCCCCTTTTTAGTCTACTGGTACAGATTTAAACATGATTCTTAAAAGACTAGTAGAAATTGTTCTGTGCCTATGTGTGCAGACAGAGAGCAACTGAGAGGCATGAGGAAAACTATATGTATATGTGAGTTTTATGTCGTGGATTGAAAATGATAGTAATTGATTGAATGGCAGTTGTATTAACTACATGAGTTTTTGCTCTAATAAAATTGTTATAGTCTTGTGGAAAGGAGTTATTTAATTTGGTGTATGTTTGTATAGTTGTATAACCTAATCATTATAGATGTCACTAATGTTTTCATTGTTTGTAATAAAAGTCATGCACTGTCAAATTACAGTATTTCCATCAACTTCAAGTCTTTCACAATCAGGCCAATTCCTTCTCCCAGTGAAATGATTCATCAGAGAGAAAAATGAGATTCAAATGTCATTAGGTTGAAAATGGAATTTATAGTTTTCTTAAATAATTTCTAAGGATAATATCACTTTCATAATGACCTTTAAAATTAAAAATGAAGTTATAATATTCTCAAATATAACATTACTTTTAACATATAATTGAATATGCGGTGCTCTTCCTGAAAATGTTATAGAACTTTCTAGTGACTGTTGTGCATTATCAAAGTTCTCTTTTGTGTAGTATGCCTTCATGTGGAATTGGTGATGAGTTCTCTGGAGTAATTTCATCAGGTTGTCCTTAGGTAAGGAACATTAAAGTTAGATGTAAAATAATATATTATATTTCTTTGTCCAGAAAGTCAGGTATATTTTGTATAGACCACGTATCTGATTGCAACAAGCCAATTGAATTAAATTAGGAACTTTTGTAAAGTGTTCTTTTTTTTTTTTTTCCTTTTTCTGATGATCAACCATAAGAAGACGAGGAACACCCATTTATAGTTGTTTGTCTGTGAACATTATTTTCACTTCTCCAATGGGACATTGGTGTTGCTAGTATCACCCTTCCTAAAAGTTTCATTTTTTAAAGATTTTTATTTTTAAAATAAAATGGTTGGATGTCCTTAAACTCAAACACTGTAATTCAGAAGATGAACAAATACCAAGGGAAAACAGGCAGATATCTTTAAATTCAGTACTTCTGTGGAAGATTTGGTACCATTGGTCCTTGCTGACTGATATACATACAATTCAGAAATACACTTTCAAGCCAAATTCTTTAGTTGGATTCCATGATGGTTTTCGTCATCCATATTGTGAAAGTGTCCTCAGGGCCACAGTTCTTCAATGGCTTTGTGATAAGTGTTATGTGGATGTGGATGAAAAGTTAATTTGAGTGGGAATAGTTCTTGATACTTGTTGCTGGCTTCAAGTTTATCTGATTATGTGCCAAAGCAACAGCTTTTTATATTAATGTAAAATATTAAACATGTCATAGATAAATAGTTTGTACCACATTGTCTGCCAATCTAGCTTACTGATTAAATAAACTGCCTGGTTGGGTTTAATGAATCCAATTATATTCACAAACAGTACCTTCAACACAGGAAAATCACAGAAGTATTTTATCATACTGTGTTTTTAGTCCATTAATAATGTTAAGACGCATAACAAAAGTGTGCAGTTATGACACCTCCAGTTGTTTATCTTTTGATCACACAGCAGTTAAATGTAATTTCAAGATCCATATCATGATTAATTGATTTGTGGGAAATGTCTTAGCTATATTAGGATATTGAAGTTATACTCTGTATCAATTAGTTTTTCACAAATTGGAAAGATGACCAAATAAGTTGAATAATGCTTCCTAGATGATTCTGATTTTAGATAAATATTCACCTGTATCCCTTGGAAAGATTTTTGAAAAGTTATCTGTCAAAAGAATTATATATTTTGAAACTTCTTATTCCATTATTGTTATTTCAAATCACAAGTATATTTCTAGAGAAAAAGTTGAGCTGTGCCCTAAAATGAATATATATACACATAATATTGTGATATATATATAAATATTGGAATATATATTAATGTAATGCTGTTTTGGATTCTGCTTTGGGTAGGTGTTGAGATGTGGAGAGAGTACTGGCTTTGGATGGATCTTAACTCTTTCTCTTCTTAGCCTAGTCTTTGACCATATATGTGATCCTCAGATTTTAGCTCATTATATTTAGCTATAAAATGGTACAATAAGACAAAATATCTCAAAGATAGATTTCAGATGAAGTAAATGAATATATAAGAGGCTTGTAAATTGTAAACATTTGTAGAAACAAAAGAGCTATATCTATATACTAAGATGGATATGATGCTTTATGTATTATAAAAGTATGTGATACAGGCCACCACCCTCCAACAAAGGCTATAAATGGATATATTTCACCCATATTGTAATATTACTTTATTATGCAAACTTACATATAAAATACATCAAGTTTTATACTCTACAGCATAACAGTCCTTTATACATATAATAGTTAAAACTAAAAGAGAAGTAAATTTTATCTCCCAGCACTATTATTGAAAAAGATTCTAACCTAATAGTCAGCAGTGGCAGAACTTTGATACTCTTAATAGTGTTATATTATTACCTGATTGAAGTTAAATTCTGTACAACAATATTGTACAAAGAATATTATAGACAATTTAATAACCATAATGCTTGGTGAGGTCCAGTGTTAACCATCTGCTCTGTTTTGAACTACAGAGCATGAGTTCCATCATAATATCATTGTGACAAAAAAGAAATCTTAAACAACTAAATTTATTACATAAATCAAAGGCCCACAGCATCCCACCCAACTCCACCCCACCTCCTATTAAAACCAAATTCTTGAGAAAAAAGTAAAAGGGTGTGCATAGGTACCTTTTGAAAATAAACAGCCATTTTCACATGTCATTTCGTTCTTAGTAGCTTCATTGAAATACTCAACTCATCTCGGTGTGATTACACCCAGCTCTTTGTAAGGTAGAACTCGAACTTCAGCAACATGATTTAATTATAGTAATGCTTGGATGTAACTTGGAATTTGTTATGCATGTGACCTCTATGACAGGAGATTACATTTATCTTCAGTCAGAAAAACATTTGACAATAAATATGGTTATTTATATTCAGATTTATCCATTATTGTGGGAACTGCCTATTATAAGTTACCAGAGTAAAATACATATTATAATAAAAGACCTTTCTATTTTTTTGGATAAAATAGGCAAGTGAGTCAAGTATGTTTGGTTAAAGAAGTATGTCAGAATTCCTACAAGTTTTGAATAATATGGAACAGATTGATAAATGGGTTAGTGTATAGCATTAGATTACAGAAATAGTTAATTCTGTTATTTAAATCTGTAAATACATTTGGCCTGCATAGGTAAGGGTTGAATTTTTCTCATTATTAACAGTTTTGCTTAATGTGGTTATCACAATTCCCCTTAGAATTTTGATCCAATAGGTATATATTAAGAAAAATTCATTTGCTATACAGGTTTTATATAATTTATTCTTTTGGTTTAGGAGCCTCTTCGTAATCTTATCATGCTTATTATAATCTTTTCTCATTTAAATATGCAACAACATAAATAACAGAAAGGTGGGTATTTATCTTAAATTATAAAATATGCAGAATGTAGTGTTTGGTATCTTTAAGGATCTTAATATCACCTCCACCAACACATCTAGGTTTTGAGAAACCTGGAATATTGGAAGAAAAAATAGAAAAGAGTGGCCACCAGGGGTGAAATGTTAGTTTTGATTGGATACAGTTTGGTATGACGCCAAATAACATCCCAGGACCTCGGCCTCCCTCCCTTCTCACAGGGACAGAGCTGCCTCTGAGTCATAGAGCCCAAGCTTTGCTCTTTCTAGGCAGGGAGATCTACAGAGGAAGAAGAAGAGCAAGCCAACCTGCATCCTTTATTCTTCAGAGACAGGGAAAATGAATGGCTAGAGAAAAGACCAGATGTGTTTCATTAACTGAGTTCCCTTCACCTGGAAGGAGGCATCACAAGTAGGGAAGAAGTGTTCCTCAGTGACAAGGTTTATAAAGAATTCTAGTTGAAGAATTCTGGATATAATAGCTTTCACAGTATTTTTGCTTAGTACTTGAGCTTTTTAAATATTTCATGGTATTTTAACACTATATCAGGAATTATCAGTGGAGTGTCTAATGTCCTGGCTGATTTATAGAGAGTGTGGTCCATGAAATTCAGCTGATTTATGTAGTATTGCTAACTTAAAAATGACTCACTCTCAGTATTTCTTCCTTACTCCCCATGTTGGATTTTGACTGCCAGTAATTGGGTGGCTTTGGATGTGGAGAACATCAGGCATAAAAAGGACAGAGTCAAAAATTGGACTTCCCAAACCACACATAAATGGTGACACATGATAGCTTTTATCCATAACACTTCCTGTCTCAGTGTTGATAATTAGAGTTTGGCTGTTGTTTAATGTTTTAACCTTTAATAGGAGCAATCATGAACACTGTCAATAAAGAAGAAAAAGACTGAATTTTCAAATAGATACGATGTTTTATTTGACTCTGAGCATGACTACTCAACCTAAAAAAAGCTCACTTCTTAAAATAAATTTTATTCTCTCTCAAATACTTTATTTGGGTTTTCAAACATTAGAGTAGCATAGCAGTTATTACCTTCAGTAACACAGAATAATTTAATTTCCAGGAAGAGCAACTTCTTTGGCAGCAAACCAAGTCTCCCAAATATAAAAGAGCCAAAATCCAGTCTCTTCTCTAACACAGTCCTCACTGGGGCTGAGCATGGTTTTTAGGGAGTCCTTGGATGAGGAAGTGGAGGAGTTCCCCAGAAAGGCACACAGGTGTAACGGACAGTCTCAGTAGAAATTATGTCAGATTTTCCCAGGACTCAAAAGGTGGTGCAGGAAGCCAGGAGCATGAGATGGTCTGGCTTGAGCTGTGTTTGAAAGAATAATGTGAAATCCATAGTAGATGCATAGATATAGCATGGCACCGCTATGCAAAGAAGCGCTATACGCAGCTTTGAGTTATCTTTTCAAAGAATGATTGATTATATGGGAAGTCTTCATGGTCCTGAAGGTTAAGAAAAAAGTCAAGGCAAAAGAACTGTTGAATATGATGCCCAGAATACATACCCACGCACATACCCACACAAGCACAAGAGCATAGCAGTTATGGCTGGGTTTCAAGTGTTTTGTTCTTTTTATGCTATCTTTTCATCAAACACATCATAGTTAGATATATGTTACACAAAAAAAGCATGTCTTTATATTTGCTTTGGGTTAAATTTCATAAATTAGCTGGATGCCTGACTGAAAATTAACAAGGTTCATTCTTCACGGAGTACATTTTCTACATTCTCTAATTAGTGCCTTCCCTAGATTTTCTTTTTTAAATTTAAGATGTGTTGAGTAGGTTTAGCAAGCTGGTATCTTCCTGAGAACTCTACAGCACATTAATTAAATATTATTTTTTCCAAAAAGAATTATTTTTTATGTTTTCAGAAGTAATGCATGGTCACTAAAATTTTGAAAATGTAGAAATGATAAAAAGAAATGAAAGTTCATGCATGAACTCAAGGCCCAGAAATGACTCCATTTTTATCAGAAATGCTAACTTATACATATTTTTTTAATTTATAAGGTATCTCATATTCTGTTACTTTTTAAAATGTAGGGAGGCTTTTAACTAGTACTCATTTTTAGTGTCTGGTTTTCATACCTTTTATAACATCATTTACTTAAATAACTTACTATTTTTTTATACTAATGGCATTTTTTCTTTCTTTTTTGCAGTACATGTGATGTTGTGATTAAAGCTAAATAGTTTTCATTAGATTATTTCTCTAGATTAATTCCAAGAACTTGATGTTTTCAAGGCTATTGATATATGTTGTCAAATTGTCAACAACATATATCATAATATATGATAATATAATATCATAATTGTCTTTTAGAAATATAATTTGTAATTCTTTTAGCAAGGCAGGAGTTTGCCAATTTCCTTATGATTTCGGCAACTCTGTGTATTATAATTAAAAAAAATTATAATTAGATGGGTGATATCATATTTTCCTGTGATTTAATTTGCTTCTCTTCAAATATGAATGAAGTCAATATTATATAAATTTATGATGCACTCTCAGTTATTTTTTGAATTATTGTTTACACATTTCTCATGGTTATTTGCTTTAATATTGATCTGTGGTATTTGTCTATAGTAATTACATTAGCCTTTGCCTTATGTTTTATCAGTTTACTTCTCATTTTATAAATTCTTATTTTAAAACATAATTCTAAAGCTTGTAGTATATTCTCTCCCTAGGGGTGTTCTTCTTTAAGGGATCATTCTGTACCTCCCTGATTTTTTGTGCGTCAGTAGTAAATACAGCAATGCAGCCAATGATGGAGGGAATCGCTTGATAGTTGTGTCACAACTTGACTGAGTTCATATCACAACTTTTCCATATTTTTTTAGTAAGTGGTTAAATTACTGCTGAATGTCATTGTCGATGGAGAGGAAGTAATAATTCCCATGCCTTCAAGTTATTGAGAAGGCAAATTAAGGAACTATGAATCAAAAATATGTAGCAGAGAATCTAGTATATTAGTGAACCTCAAACACCTTAGCTGTTTGTACAGTTAAATAAGCAAGATGACATACCTTTTTCTCTAATTCCAGCTTTTGCTTTCTCCACATAAAGTGTAATTATGCACCTGCACAGAATCAGGAAACTCTGTATTAAAGGAAGGTGTTTGCAACAGCCTGGGGCTCACAGGTGGAAGCTCTCTGTGTGCATTAGAACCACTTTGCTGTGTGTCCTCTGCTAGTGCCTTACCTTCTCTGTGTGTTTCAGATTCATTGGGAACAATAAATCAGAATGCTGTTCTTAAGCAAATACATAATTTTCAATATCATATGCATAGGCACATACAGACATATATATCATATATCCAATGCACATAGTCACATAGGACCATGCTTCTCCCCACTCCCACCTGCACCCTGTATTGGTAATCTGTCCTTTTTTATCACTGGTCCTAAAATCTTAGGACAATTATTAGCACATGATAAACACTGAGCTACTCATTGTGAGCTATATATGCACTTTTGTTTTCATTGTCAAAAATGGTTCACAAATTAAGATTTGCTTGTTTACTTTTGGCTTGTTTTGGGTTCTTGTCTTTGCAGTACATTGGTGGGAACATGGAGTTAGGATTCTGAGTTCTGAGATCTCCATCATGCTTGGTACTGGCTTTCTCTTGTGACCTTGAATCTGAGTCTATGTTATCTTTTGTTCATTGGGATCAAAATCCCCAACTTTGTGTGTGTGAATGTGATATGATAATTCATATGAATGTGCTTTGGGAGGCATAATCATGATGAGTATTTAAATATGAAATACAGTCCTTTGAACTTGTGATATGCTCCAAAAGTAGGGCATATTTTAATGATTTAGGGTCAAATATTTTCTTGCCTGTAGAACTAAATATCTGGCCTCCATTAGTAAATAGTTATAAAATACCCCGTGGTTGTAAAGATATGTTATTGAGTATTGCCCACAAGAAGAATTCTCCTTTGTCCATCAGTGGAAGTAATTCCTATTATTTCTTTATACCACTTCAAATATTATGTCATACCAAAAAGGCTCAAAAAAGTTCTCTCTGTTTTTTTTCCTTTACACACAGATATTTCCTGCTTAAAAGGGGTGTAGAATGTAGCCCTATTGTTCCTCAAGTGATTGAAGTCTGCACAAATGTCTCCAGAATATTATTTTCTCTCCTGGTGGGCTGCTGAGTCTGGCACCTGGAAGGCTTTATCAGAACAGTTTTAGAAGTGTGAACTGTAGCTGGATTCCATTTTTTTGAACATATTTCCTTAAATACTTGGAACAGAATTTCAGAGAATTCTGATCACTCTATATATAGCCTGCCAATTGAAAGGAATCTTGTGTAAGTCATGAAAAAATAAACCTTTAATTTGGTTCCTATTCTCAAAACTTTGGAAGGAATTACAGAAGGGAAGTTAATATACCTCATTGAGCATGTTTCTTAATGACTAGCAAAGTTTCAGGTGCTCATGAGCCAATGCTGATCACGATTTGACTCTCGGCTGATCGTGGTTTCAGATATGATATTTTTTTTCTTATAAATCTAAAGTCTTTTTTCTGTAGCTGAGGGCAGGTTGCATGACAGATTGTATAGTGAGTCCACATTTTTTTTCAGCAGTTGAGCAGATTCATGGGGTACTCTTAGCTTGTACATGTGAACCCTAGAAAGAAGGCGAGAATGAGAGTAGAGGAGCAAGGTGATGGCTGGGAGAAACTAACGCTTGCTTAAGTGATGGGTAACATCCCTACTTCCTCTGCAAATACAGACTCTGGGCACAGAAGCCTGTGATCTGCTGAGTCTGATAGAGGGGATGGGAGTTTGGTTAACACCTACTGAAAAGTGTGGGAATTTTAAGCGAGAAGAAGGAGGTAGCTTGAATTAGTTTTCGCAACAAAACTTTTTTTAATGGGCTGGTTTATTGTTCATTGATTAACCCATTCACTCAATAAATGGCTGAAGATATGTTTTGAAGAAGTGCTAAGTTATAAATAGTAGCAAACATCGTGCTGCTCCAGAGCTAGAAAATCTGTCCCCATCTGGGTAGTTTATATATTTCTCCTAGTTGAACAGTAATGAGCTACTTCTTTCCTTTTCAAACTAGGATTTCAAACTCAGGTGGCCATTTCCCATCACAAGTCTGAAATTCTTTCCTTTCTTCTATGTGTCAGTTTTTGTAAAATTAATTAATTGCTACTAGGACTCAAGTTCTTTTAGTACTACACACAACTGCTTTACATTTACACAGTGTAAAAGTATGAGTGTGTGTGGCCTCTTCCTGGTGGCCTGACAAATCATGCGTTTTACAGTGGTACAGTTATACCTACAGAAAGGCAGGGGACACAGAGCCACAAATGGGAGGGCAAGGGACAGCCTGATAAGGTCCTCTCTGGAGTTGAACAGGGTGTGGGAGGAGAAATAAGCTAAGTTATTTCTTTTGAGTTTTATAGTATGTTAGTCACTGCAAGTGCTTTCTCATGTTTTATCTTTTGAAAGTGAAGACCAGAGTTTTGAGAACAACACAATAGATTTTTGAAACCATGCTAGCATTTTTCATGTTCGGTTATTCTGGGAATCTTGTTAGGTGATAGTCATCTGTGGTTAAATGAAAATGGGAACAGACTCATAGATGGAGAGCAGGATGACAGATAGTGGGGGGTTCTGAGGGGCGTAGAGGGATTGAGCAAAAAGGAGAAAGGAATCATGGACAACAGTGTGGTGATTGATGGGGGAAGGGGAGCATAAGGGGACTAAATGGTAATGGGAAATTATAATAAAGATTTAAAAAAGAAAAATACATGATGTTTCTCACAGTTATTTATCATTCTATGATTGAGATGTGGCATGTCCTGGAATTAGTGGCCAGATGAGGTTTCCAATTCTAACCCAGAGAAGATGCTCTGGAATGCAGTGATTCTCACAGCTTCTGTCAATGTCCTTTATGCTTACACCGCTGTGTTTGATTCCCATTGACTTTTCTTCTTCGCTTGACCCTGTAGAGTGAATTGCTTTGTGATCTATAAGGGAAAATTCTATTTCTTATTTATACCTTAATAGTTTTCAATTAGTATGCTGATGATTTATGTTAAATAGCTGCCCATACACTATAGGAGTAATTTCAGTGTTTCTGCTGAGTAGTTTTCATATAAGTAGAGCATTGTTACTCACAAATTCCCTGCTAACATGTCTTCAAAACTAGATATTGCTGGTCATTTGGCAAAATGTATGGCTGTTCCTACATCCATTGACAAGGCAGGTGGGTTATCCCTATACATGTGCAAGGTACTCAACACTTTGCAGTGATTCTCTTGAAATGTGGAAAAGTTTGCTGTCCTCATATCAAGAAGCTAAGCTGCCTGTGCATATCAAACTAAACATATAGATGCAGTGTGAGATTTCAGGTGTTGCGATGTGCAAATGTGTGGAGTTATACAGAATATCATTATGTCATAGAATTTATGAAGCTGTTTTTGGATCACTGGGAGAAGATGATAGAACATTTTGACACCAGGCCTAAAGACTGCTCTGTAGCACTGAGTGGATAATTGAGTACCATGATGTGTGGCATAAATACTACCCTAAATCCAAAAGTAAGAGTGTGCCATGTTCCTTTCAGTCACAGAAGTTAGGGGAAAAGTGTCCAATGGCTTGTCTGTTGTAATGGTGCAGCCTGACTTTGGAATGTCTTCAGTAAATGAAAACAGTAAGAGACTGTCTTAGCTCAGGTTGCCATAACCAAATACCACAGACTGGGTGGCTTAGACAACAGATGTTTATTTCTTACAGTTATGGAGGCTGGGAAGTTCAAGATCAAGGTATCAAGGCACCTGCTGATTAATTTGGTTCCTGGTGAGAGCCCTCTTGCTGGCTTGCAGATAGCGGCCCTCTTTTTATATCCTCATCTGGCTTTTCCTTAGTGTATGTATCTCTCGCTCTCTCTTCCCCCTCCGTCCATCCCCCTCCCTCTTATAAAATTATGAATCCCCTCATGAAGGCCACATCTCCTGACATAATCTAACCCTAATTACCTCCACAGACTCTTATCTCCTCTTTGAAGGTTGGTCATTAAAATAGATTTAAAATTCATACAGATGTAGTACAAAAAGGAAGTCACAAGCATTGATACATACCTGGCTTCTAAATGGTTGCCCATGTAGGATAAATTTTTAATATGTAATAATCATTGGGTTATCTCACAGAATATGTTGAAACGGGAAGATGTAAGACAGGTAATCTATCATTTATTGAATGTCAGAGATCAATACAATTAGTTAATAACCTGGTTAAGTTTTCATGTGCAGATCTAATAGGATGCCTTCACCTTTCAAGTTAGCTGCTGCATGAGTTCCTGGCATCCTCAAGTAGAGCAGGTTGTTTTTCGAAGGCACATTGTCTCATAGTAAATTAAACACAAATAGGCCAGGAATTTTGCTGCAGTAGGATATTAAATTTTAGAATAAAAATGGAGCTGTACAAAGTTTATGTTTTCATGGAACAATACTTGTCATCTTAAAGAAAAGTAGTTGACTATAAGGCACAGGGAAATGTTGATTTAAATGAGAACTTTTCATATGTTTTTTATCAAGACATTGTTAAGTATAGGGAAATTTGTGAAAAACATCATATATAATGATCAGAAATAGATGTATTTTCTCAATATGAATTTATATTACATTTTCCATTGTAGTCATAAGGGTATAAAGTACAGCATAAGGAATATAGTGATTAATAGTCTAACAACTACATATGAAGAGGGACCAAAAATCTGGAATTATCTTCTGGAAGGCAGGCTTCTACAACTAGTTGAGTGTTCTAGGAACCCATCCATATTACTGTACCAATTGGCATTGTTGTCAGAAGCTGCGTTTGGCTTCAGTGTATTTTATTTTGAAGACTCTTGAACGTGTTTGCCCATTTCATGATGGGTGATTTATGAACATGCCTGCCCACACTGCAAAGTGTGTCCAGCAGTTTTTGACCAAAAATGGCATGACTCCCATGCCCCACCTTCCTTATTCCTTATTCACCTGATCTCACCCTGAACACCTTTTATTTGTTTCCCCTGATGAAAAAAGTCCTCAAAGGGAAACATTTTGCTGATATGGACAAGGTGAAGCAAACAATGTCAGAAGCACTAAAAGGCATCAAAATTGATGAGTTCAAAAACTGTTTTGAGCAGTGGGAAACATGTCTCAATAGGTGCATTACATAAAATGGAGAGTACTTTGAAAGTGACTGAAGTTGAAATGCGTAAGAATAAATATACAATTTTTTACATAAATAAATTCTGGATAATTTGGGTCCCTGCCTTGTATTGTGTCAAATGGGTACGGAATTTATCAGGATGATCACTTAGTAAGTTATATAATGTCTAATTACTGGGGTGTACACTTGAAACTAATATTGTATATCAACTAAAATTAAAAATAAAAATGATTTAAAGCAAATAAAACAATAAATAAATAAATTGAAGACATCATCTATGATTTAGAATTTTGCCAACTGAAAGAAAAGTTAGTTATTTGGAATTACTACAAAATTATCCAAATGTCACACTTGGCAAAAGACCTTGAATTATATATGCTGGAAATTTTGTTATCTGTTTTGCAAAGAGTAAATATTAATGTGTCAGGGATATGGAATTTTTTTAATGGCAACATAATAAAATATCAGAAGCCAATTAATGTTACTTCAAGTATGGTATTTTAGTAATTGCATGTTTACTTTTATCTCACCTCATACAGGAAATGTCAGTTAATATTATCAGGAAAATAAGCATTTATAAACTTTCATATCTTATGTTTGGATGCTGCTATCAAAAAATCCCTCATCCCTTTTTATAATCTCCTTTTGATTTAAATTAGCTATGCCTTTAGTCAAATTACGTCTTTGAAATATAAAGACTCCACACAGAAAATTCTTGAAGTTACTTGAACTAGTGTCAATAGATTAGGGAGGTTCCTCTTAACAAGAGTATTTTAAGTTGGTTTCTTTGATGCTTAATTTGTTGCTACTTACTCAACCAACAATTTAAGTTAAATTGTTTTTTTCTTGGAGCCTTACATTGGCTACGTATTTCTGCATCTTTAACTTTGAATCTGTCTGTAAATCATGTTTTAAAAATCACACAGTTTAGTCTTAGAGAGCAGTTTGGGGGCTTGTAACTGAAAATATGTCATCTGTGCACATTCTCAGATGCTGGTCACCTCATGAGCTCAGTAGAAGGTGGCATTCTGCCCCCTTCTCAGAATTCTCAACTGCACTGTTGACATTCAGCATGATGTCTAATAACTTGAGTTTGGCTCTGAGTCTTATACAATGAAGGAAATAGGAACCACACCTGATTGTTTACCAAGGGTACTGAATGCCTTGAAAAGTCTTTTATTTATGATTCATTCTGGGAAATTGAAAAATACAGATTCGGGCCTACAGAGCTATGTTTCTGAAAAGTGTTGTTTAGAAACACTTGAAATTGTTAACATGCAAACTGCCTTTGTTCTACAAAAAAAAAAAAAAAAAAAAGGCAATTTAAACCTAATAATTAATTTCATTCATTGAGGAGCTAATTAATAACTGCAAAAATTACGTTTATACTGCCCCCCTCAAATTCACCTTTTAGTGGGTTAATAACAAAAAAGAGATTCAAATTCTTTTGTGTTTCAAGCACTGTGGGAAATGTGCCAACTCTTGGGTCATGGGGGAGATCATTGGATCATTGATTGGATTAAGGTTGGCAAGGCTGGAAAGAATTAACTTAAGTCCCCGAGAAACTTAAAGAACTGTCATCTGATAAGTTGGCCCTGAGCAGCAGGAAGCAGGCTGTTACTCTCTGCATCTAATATAAGATGTTTGTAATAAGGGAAATTGGGTGTAGGGTATATGGGAATTCTCTGTACCATTTTGCAATTTTTCTGTAAACCTAAAGCTATCCTAAAAGATAAAGGTTATATTTCAAGTTTAATTTCAACACTAGACATTTTTTAAATGTTTGCTCAATTTTCAAAGATCTTGGTAAAGGAGAGGACATTTAAGTTAGATTTTAGCAGGCACCAGCTGTTATTACATTGATTTGCTAATTAATAAATAGCAAATCAGAATTAACTATTTTTTTTATCATCCATGTCCTGAATTTATGGTTAAGGGAAGGGAAGGGAAAATAATTTCTTAAAGTTACAGAAAAATCAGTAAAAAAGAAAATTCACCTTTGTTTTTGCCTGATGGTGGCTTATAAAATATGATATGGATAACTTAAAATTTGCAAAATTTCTTACTGAATGTATTTGTTTAGTATGTGGCTTCAGAGAAGTGAAGGACACTGTCATATCACTTTTGAAAATATTTTAACAAACAAATGGGAATCTTTACCTTCTTCCATTTACAAAACAAAAAGATGGAATTAGTTTTTATTTTATGAATCATCTTATTTATAATTTTTAATGCCTAGTCACTGGCCAGCTTATACAACCTATATATACTGTCTCCAGGATGTTCCCATGGTTGCTAGTTTAGCAAATGGATATATGTGACACCTAGTTAAATTTGAATTGCAGATAAAAATAGTTTTTGGTTTTTTTTTCCCTCCAGTATGAATATGTCCTAAATATTACATGGGACACACTTACACGAAAAAAAAGGTTCTTTTTCTGCAATTCAGATTTTATTGGACGGACTCAGGCAGAGTCTCTTGGACACTATAAGCCCTGCTGTTTTCTCACTTTAATAATAATAACAACAATAATAGCTATTGAACCTTTATTGTATGTCATAGACTGTCACGCTTTTACTGGTGGTAGAAGACCTTCTTCTTGATTTATTAATTCTTCAACATTACTATCTTAAATGTCACTTCCAGTCCAAAGTGAACTGTTATAGGATGTTATTTTCTATTCACTCTGAAGAAATTAATATATTGCCTTTTATATTAGTCATCTGCTAATTTGTCATACTGTGATCTTGAGAGATTCTGTCATGATTCTCTGGGTAATTCATACAAATGAACATAATGACTTAATTACAATATTTTATAATTAAAGAAGTTGTGTATTCATTAGGATAAGCTAGGTTATGCTGCTTTAACAAACAGCACCGAAATTTCAGCAGTTGTTGCATTCCTGTTGCTATGATCTTATCTCTTCTATCTTAAGCCCTTCCCTTATTTCACTGTTCCTAGCCTTAATAAGCATAACAAAATGAAACAAACAAAAAAAAGGGTGTGTGTGTTGGGGGGGGGGAGTTGGTACATCTTCAACATGGGTTGGCAGAAATTGGGAATGGAGGCTTGGATAATCTCTGGGACCTAAGCTAATGTCTCCTACATCTTAGTGCATTATTCTGATCCCTGAGGTAGTGAAAGTGGAAAATTAGTCATCTGTCACTCAGCCCTATTCCATGAGGCAGAGAGAATTACGTGTTGATGCACAACTTCAAAGGGAGAGGAAAACCCAGTCCTACTATATGCCCAGAGGATGGGGACAACTGGATACTGGTGAACAGCCCTAAACACATCACTGAAAAAAATGTTGATGGAACATTTGAATGGAAGTTGGACAACTTACATATATACTTTAACTTTAGGAGTTAGTCTTTGTGAGCCTGTAGTTCTTGTTAGTAAAACAAAACTTGATTTCAGATTCTGGTACATAAAATAAAAACTGAGAATTTTGTTTAAATGTAGGAATAAGTAAATATCAAAGTCTCATTAATGGCACAGAATAAAGCATGAATCATGACCAGAAAAAAAATATTATGATAACATGTTCAAATAAAACGGTCACACACTCTAAAGGTGTCTTGCTGTTTTTCAATATTTCCATGAAAATTAGCTTCACCAGAAATTCTGTTTCCAGATCTTAAAAGATCACATTTTTTCTGTATGTATATGCAGGCACATATATCATTATAAATGAACTTGAAGACCTGATTATATTTCATTTTTATAGAAGCAGTGAGTTATATCCAGACACTTGCCAATTTTAAACATCTCTTTCACATCTCAGTCACTTCCTTGTTCTTCCTGATGTGTCTGTCCTGAGGACCTCAGATCTGGAGTGTTGTAGTCAGGTCGGACTGCTCCACTTGGCATCCACCTCTCCATCCCCCTCCATGCGGGCACCGTCTCCATGGAAACCACAGGCTGCTCTGCAGGCAGCGCTGCTGCACCAGGCGGCTGGAGCTGGCACAGGCAATCAGAGAGCGAGGAGGCCTTGAAGAGCCCTGGAAAAAGCTTCCAGTGTAATTGCCGAGACAAATGAAAAATGTTATTAATTTGAGACATCCAGGCGATCCCTCGAGAATGCATCTCTCCTTGCACCTTGCAGATGTGGTCCTCCCACATCCACGTGCTTCCTGCTCCCTTGGGGCCCTGTTTTCTCCTGGGGTCTAAGGAAATTAGGGGAGGGCAGCGCGGAGGCTGGGCAGGAAGAGTCTCAGTGCTGGGCAGCTGCTTACCTGAGGGAACCTGCCATGGCTCTTAGGGAATAACATCTGGAAAAACATGGACACTGAATATTGTGGTTAGTGAATCTTAAGCTACAAACTTCAGCCCAGGATTCTGGAAATAACTTCCAGTCACTTTCACAGGTGCACAAGCTTTAGAGGAGCTGTCTGATGTAATCGTACACAGTTTGAGATATGGGTGATAGAACACTGCCAAACATTTGCTGCCCCAGTGTTCTGTAAGTATTGACCTACCCTGAAGATGGGAATAAGCACAAGTACAATGGCTGTTTATTTCTTGGGCTCCTCTGAACCCTGCTGGACTTGGGTCTGACCTTATCCCAGAAGAGCTTGTCCCAGAGACAAGTGAGCAAACTTTTACAAGAAACACATCTTGGTGAGGTGAGAGAGAGCGAAGAAGACAGAGAAGCAATTCTTTAGGGAACACAACTGAGGGAAATGTACAATTTTATAGTAGAGTTTTTTTATAACTCTGTTATACCATGTTGGTTAAGACAAACTAATGTAGATTTTCAAGTATAAAAATGAAAAACAGTTAGAAAACATATAATCAAAAGTCTGAGTATGTTTCTGATTGCTTTCAAAATTTCTGTTCCTTTTGTGCCCCTGTGTCTCAGTGTATATAAAATTAAACTACTCTGTAAAGCAATTTTTAAGAGAAGAAGGCTTGAATAGGAACTTTCTGTATTTCTTTTCTTATATACAATAATTATTTGTTTGCTTCTGCCATACAGAAAGTCTCAAAATTATGCACAATGCTCTTTGTTGCTTACATATTTTAGTTGTTTGGTGGATTTATATATAGTTTCATAGAATTTGATGTTTATAATTTAAAACTGTATTCTATTTTCTTTCTTTTTTCTTTCTTTCTCTCTTTCTTTGGTACTACAGCACTTTTTCCCAAATCAAATAAGCATTAGTTCTTCATATTTTGATTCTCTTATGTCTTTGAATTAAAGATTAGTGATAATTTTCAACAGAATATGGTGAATATGATCACAATTATTTTTATTGAAAGTGAGGAATTTTTTTTTTCAACCTTATTTTCCAGCTGTGGTTTGGGCAGTAATATGAAATACAGCCTTCTCAATAACAGACACCTTAAACATTGGGGGATGTTTTCAAGCATGCTGAATTATTAGAGTTAAAAATTACTTTCTTAACTTTTAAAAAATACTTCATTTGCAAATTAAATATGAATAATTTCCTATATGCTTTATTACAAGGATAATTCAAAATTGCTTTCAAAAGTCAACTTTGAGACATCATAATGAATTTTATTAAATGTTTATAACTGAATACCAATTAAAAGAGAAAATGGCAGAACTCAAAGAATGTAGCTAGTGTAGTGCTTATGTGTAATACCTAGAGACTAAAATTTAGTATTTAATTCATGTATTGGAAAAGAAAAATAATCAATAATTAATGAGCTACATGTTCATCTCAAGAAAGTAGAGAAAAAGAGCAACTGAATATAGGGAAAGGAAGCAGATAAAAGCCAGCTATTACAAATATGCATCTAAAATCATTTCTAAGAATCCAAATACGATTTAGTGATAGAATTTTTTTTTCTGAGTCACAGATGACCTCAGCATTACAGCAGATGGAATTTAATGTAGATTAGTTACATAGTAGAGAGAAAAGCTGAGAATTCAAACAGGAGAGCAGAGAAGTAACTCAGGAACAAAAAGAATTATGTGGCCCCAAAGTGTCAATAGTGCTGAGACTGAGAAATGATGGCTTCAAGAGATAAGAAAAGGAAGTGTCACCAGAACCCCAGCTCTGGATTTTCCAGAGGGAGAGACCTATCCGGCAGGGTATAGAGCCATGGAGGGGAGGCAGCAGCTGTCAGAGAGGCTATGGGAGGTGAGAGAAAAGGAGGGTAATACTCTGCAGTATCCTCCTATCCAGCCTGCGCCTACTGCCAGGGCCTCCCGTTGGCTAAGCTCAGCTGGAAGCTTGCTGCTGCAGACATACCGAAAACTGCCTGCACAGCATCCCTGTGACACAGGGCAGAGCTGGGAAGGTAGAGGGTGGATCTGAGGACACAGGAGAGGAGCAGCCAACAGTTACTGTAATTCTCCACAGTAACAGATCAAGGAGAGAAAGCAATGATCATTTCAATCATTTTAAACGTTTCAGTACATTTTAATACTAGGTCATAATTAATAATTATAGTAAACTAGGGATTAAAGGGAATATTCTTAAGTAATACTGACTCTCTAGGTTTATAGTGCTATTGTAATCATGAAGACAGGAATGTGTTCTCATTGCTTCTTTGTCCTCAGCCAACACAATAAGACAAGAAAAGAGAGAGAAAGCAAGTAATTGGGAAAAAAATGTTTAAAATATATCTGCAGATAACATGAATGTTTACATATAAATCCTAAAGGAGTTTTAGGATTAACTGTCAAAACTTTAAAGGGAATTCAGCATGTGTTCTGGATCAAATATCAAAATGTTCAATGTGGCTTATTTCTTTCACAGTTGATTCATAGTGACAATTCAAATTACTTTTAAAAGTTAACTTAAGACATCATAACTTTAGAAAATGTTTATAATTCAAAGCCAACTAAAATGGTAAAAGCACAAAGCAAAACAGTGCTAGCTTTGGATACTTGTTTTAATCCATAGCATTATTAAATGCTTATGCACATGTGGCAGGTTTTTAAGATAATGTTTCATTCAAGTCCCTCTCTTGGACTTCTTCTCTCAGCTTCACTTCCTGTGTAAAATTATCTCAATATTTTGTTTATGTATTTATATCCTTTTAAATTATGTGTGTGTTGAGAGTCAGTTTGTTGAAGGGATGTTATTATATTAATTTTAGTTCTGTGATTGTATTAAACTTGTAAACTTTTAGAAATAGAATTCTTCTCCGTGAAATGAATTTGAGACCCAAGTTATCTTGTTTAAAGATTATATATACAATCTCTAATATATATATTTTACATATATTCACATTATACACACACACACACACACACACGCACGCACACACAATCATAACATTGTTTTTTTCATTTTTTTAGGAGAAAAGAGATGACCATTCAGCTCTGCCAGTAATTAAGGAGATGCTATATATTTAGTACCATCCAATCTTTCTTAATTATTTCATAATGGAGAGGTGGCTTGCATGCAATATGTTTATTTTTATCTTAAATTTATGATTAGTTGGTAAACTCAGAGAGTCAGTGAAATTTCCTTGTGACCTAATTCACCTTGAAAGACAAAAATATAGCAGTTGGTGAGAAGGAACCTTAGGCCTATCAACATAAGTGTCTCTCCTTGCCCTGATTGTGGGAGCAGGTGTACCAGAGTTCACTGTCTGCTACCTGTCTTGTTTGGTTTGGAAAAGATGGTCATGGTTTAGAGTAACTGTTTCCATTTTAAAGTTTCAATTCAGGTTATTTCAGGCACCATCATGATATTCATTAACTTTTAAATACTTGTGCATGCGTGCTCTGTCCTACACATTATAAACATTTTATAACTACCTTTTGCTGTTTTTGTTTGTTTGTTATTGTATAGGACCTTTGGACAGGTAGGCAAGAGACCATTAAATAACTGTCGAAGAATGAATAGGTTTTCTGCAGGAAATACATAGAAATTATCAAATAAAATCATACTACAGTAGTCCCTCTACATAGCAGTTCACTTATTGCAGCCTCGCTGTATTGCGGGATTTAAAAAAACATTATATTTAATTATTTATCACGGTTTTTTTGCTATATCGCAGGATTTTGGGGTACTGTATATGTATATTGGTAAAGTTATGTAGGTTTAAGAGTGTAGAATATGTTTAAGAACGTAAGTAATGTTTATAAAAGTGTGGAAAAGGTTAATAAGGGAGTGGGAATGGTTAATAAGGGACTGGGAATGGTTTATAAGTGTGTGGAAAGGGTTTATAAAGCCTTAAAATATATATAAATACTAAAATAAATGTAAGGTTCCTACTTTGCAGATTTTCACCTATTGTGGGGGGGTCTAGAACGTAATACCCGCGATAAGTGAGGGAATACTGTACTTCTGTACCCAGCTCCTCTAAAAAATGTTTGATCATTTCTCCTTCCCAATAATAGAACAGGAAAATTTCCAGTGAAAACTCTTAGTACTGCAGTTGACTTTAATTCTTATCTGATCGCAAGTCTCAGAAGTTGTGAAGACTTGTGCCATTAACAACATCACGAGAAAAAACAACAAATATTCCATGGAGATCATTCAGAAACACAAGTTGAGCATCTGGAGGGTGCCAGGAAGTTTTTCTTTGGTACCAGTGTAGGAGAACTTGGTAAACTGTCAGTTCAGTTTCCATAGATTTCACAATCTTTTTTTTTTTAATACAGATTGTTATACATCATATAGTTCTGAAATAAATGGTAAACAGAAGGGAGGGAACCCATGAAATAAGCCTTCACTGAATGTCTTCTCTAGATTTGCTTCAAAGTAACACAGAGAATGAGCTATTTCATATTTTGAATGTAGATCACCAGTCATGAAACCAATGCCACCATCAAATGACTTAGTCTAGTCCTATTACTTCTTAGTGTTACATTCACTCTATTTGTGGCTGCTTTGAGAATAAAGACTATCATTGCATGATAAATTTTAGAAATATTGCTTTGACATTGATAAGCTTAATTATTTCAAATTATAGTGAGCTTACCACTGCTTATGTATTGCATGGAATATTAATATTTTTATAGAATATAAATAACATTTTTAATGTTAAAATGTTTTCTCCCCCGAGACTGACACACTCTCTCTCTGTCTCACCTCTTTATATATAAAAGAATATATATATTCTTTTTGTCAAGAATACTTTGAATGTGATATTGGCTAGTCAACATTTCCATTTTAACATCAGCCTTAGATAATCTATAGTCACTTGGGCATCACATTTAACTTTCTGAGTGTCAGGTTGCATCTCTAAAATGGTGGCATTGACTGCTCTAAGATTAAGCACTATCTACAGTCTGGCGAGAGCCAATTTCTGCTTCATAGAGGACCATCTTCTTGCTGTGTTCTCACATGGCAGAAGGGGTGAGGGAGCTCTCTGGAGTCTCCTGTATAAGCTCATTTTCTGAGGGCTACATTCTCATCACATAATCACCTCCCAAAGGCCCAACCTCAAAACATTATGACATTGGGGGTTCAGATTTCAACATGCATTTTGGGGTGACACAATCCATTGTTGGGGGCATAGAGGGAAACCTTACTCCTGAGTCTCCACTAAAGGTTATTTTTCTATAAATCAATGTGACAAACTTAGGTCTTCATCAGTCAGTAGTAAATTTAACCTCTGTATCTGACTTGCAGTTTGTGGAAGCTTCCCTCCTGGCACTGACCGCAGCAGGTCCTGGCACCCATCCCCCATGACAGGATGCCGTAGAGGGGTAGATGGCAACATGCAGGGAAAGACCTTCCCTGCTCCTCAGATAGATGTACAGATGACAGGTCTTCTTGCTCCGCCTTGTCAAAGCCAGCCAAGCATTTGATGCATTTTTTAACACATGCTTTTCATAGGAAACTGAGCTAAGGGAACTTTTAGTTTATCATGAAGTTTATTTAATTCAGGGAACTTTGCAAAAGCTTGTTCATGATTAGCAGATCTGGGTCTCCGATATTTCTGCCTGCACAGCTGGGTCATGAGTATCACTGCTTTTCCATTTTAATAGCTAGACCGACCACCAAGGAGGGCCAGCTTTCATGTGGAGAAGGGTTTCTCCACCTCAGATCATTGGCATTATGGGCCGGGTGATCCTTGCTTGTGGGGAGCCGTCCTTCTGTCCCTCTCTAGGAGGCCATTTTGATGGGTGCAGTGGAGTCCAGCATGACAGTCACTCTGTGTGTATTTGCCCAGTGGATATCATGCCCCAGCAAGGTCTCCCCAACATTCTAAATGCAGGCATCTTGAGATGTTCGTTCTAATATCGATTGGCTTCTATCTGATCATCAATATCAGAACCAGTCTCCATCTTGGAACTGTTCATGCTGCTCCAGTTCTGCACAGTTGGCTTTACCTGGTTGATTAAAGATGGCACGGGAACCCTGAATACGGTACCATCTCTAATGGGTGGGGAAAAGACACTGACATGAGTTAAATCAGGAACATGAGGAACACTTTGAGATATTCAGCACTGTTTAGACTCTACTTCTGTTTTTAGTATATTCTTATGATTTATAAATAGATTACTTTCTTAAGTCACAATATAAGTTGACATTGCTCTGATCTGAGAAAGTGCTTGGCTTAGGGTCACAGCTTTGCAACTGATTTGCTGTGTGATTCAGGGATCTGTGTCTGACTATATGATATTCACACAATAATATTGAGTGTAGATATTGTTGAATGAATGAGTAATTAAAGAGTTTCCTTGTCCAACAGTAAGGGAAAAATGATTGGCCTTTCAAGTTATTCTGAGTTCTAACACACAGTAATTTTCAAAGTGAGAATTGTTTATCTCTCAAATAGGAAACTCTACATATTCTTCCAGTTTGACAGAGCACCCTGTTCATGGAAGAGAACTGCCATCCATCTTCATGGAGGACAGAAAACCTTAAACAATTCATTAAAGTTCTGATTGGCTGATTATAATAATCTGAAATGTTCTTCTTCATCTGTAATGTTTTCTTGGTGATTCTGTATTTTCTTCTCGCAAATAAAAACAAAAACAGCAATTATTTCTTGCCTCAAATAATTATTAGATTTTTTTTTCTGAAATCAGCCCAAAGTCTGAGCAAAGGGCAATTTTCCTGTCTAGAATTAACATGACATAAAATTAGCACTGCAGCTTTTAGCAAATCCATGCTTCTCTGGAGTAACAACTTGTTGAAACTGTCCCCGGCTTCACCATATATTTTGCATTAGCCAGCCAGCTGGACATCCTAGGCAAGGTCATTATGCCTTGGCAGTCCAGAAGGCATTAAATAGTGAGCTTGGATCAGTATCATGTGGTATCACATACAGACTTGTGATACTCAAAGGAGGCTGGGCAAAGAAAATTTAATGCTGTATCATGCATTTGTCACAATGATAGATGTGCTTGCAGATATCTAGAAAAATTGTTACAGCTTATCTGCTGCTCCTGATAAGGTGTCAGGGAGGCAGTGACTTGGAGTGAGTTCATGATGACTGGAATCTTGGATCGATTGGGACCACACAGAATAGCATGCAGTTATTGATCATTCTCAGGATTCTAAGAGAGACCTAATGGCGCGTGATTTCTCTCTCTCTCTCTGCATTTTGCATGAGCAGTGGTGTGGCTTGTTATCAAGCCAACACAGCAAAGATTATTTCATTATGGCAAGAGCTCTTATATTTGTTCACAGGGGAAAATGCAGTATAATATCCATGAATAAACATTTATTTGGCACTTCTGTGTGCCAGGAACTGTGCTCCATGCTTTATATACAAAATCTCCTTAACTTTTTCCAACAGGTCTCTGAAATGAATTTATTGTTTAATTTCCTGTATCATAGTTGTCAGCTAGGGCCTCCTGATTTTCATAGATGGTTAACCTTGGCCCGTACTCCCATTTACATGGCCATTGAGCTATGGGCGTCTTCCACTGTATAGTTCCTGATAGTTTACTTGCTCAGGCTTCCCTATAGCCAGGCCCACTGCCCTCACATGCTTTCAGTTATACTTGATTGCATTAGTTTTCTCTTGCTGCTATAGCACTTGCCATATCTTTAGTTGCTTAAGCAACACAAATCTATGATGTTATTGTTGCTTGGGTTAGAAGTCCAGCATGGGTCTCGCTTGGCTGAAATCAAGGTGCCAGCAGGGCTGCTTTCCTTTCTGGAGGTTCTATGGGAGGATCCATTTCTTGTCTCTTCTAGCTTCTAGAGGCTGCCACATTCATTGGCTCATGGCCCCTTCCTGCATCTTCAAAACCAGTGACACCTGGTTGACTCCTTTTATCATATCCATTTGACCTCCTTGTTAGTCCTATTTCTTCACTTTTTAGGAGCCTTGTGAGTTCCTTGGGATAATCCAGGATGTTTTTTGTATTTCAGCATCAGCTGATAAGCAACCTTAATTCTGTCTGCAACCTTCACTCCCTGTTGTATGTGACATGAAACATTCCCAGCTTCCCAGCATTAGAATGTAGACATCCCTGAGGGGTGTCTTCTGCCTTCTATAGTGATTCAACCTTTGCTGGTCCCTATAAATAAGCTATTAACTACTTTGCTAGTCTGTATTAATAAGCTATTTATTTCAGTTATATCAGGAGTTTATTCAGTTTATGAAGGCTATAACAGTTGGTGATTATATCACCTCTGCACCTTCCTCTCATTTCCCTTTTTCTCTGGAGTCATTGGTAGATTTTCCTCCTTTCTCTTCCCATCTCAGGCCCCTTGAAATCTCTCCCTGTCAGTATCAGAGACGAAAGATGACAATTTTGTATAAACTTTTCAATTTTCTTGGTTGTAAGATTATCATTTTTGTTTTACATGAATCATATTCAGAGAACTTATAAATATCCAAATACAATCTCTTCCCTATGTTTTGCAGAAATTCCACATTTTTTTTTGGTGGTACAATAATGATTTCTACTAAATAACTGCAAAAACATTTCTAAGAAGATAGGCTTCCTTTGTCTTCCTTTAAAATTAAATGACTATTTGCCTTTGTGACTATAAGCCTTTTTTTTCCCCCTCAAAGTGGATGTCAATGAAGACCTTGCTGGTGGCATCCCTGAGTCAGCTCTTAGGGCCCCACCTCTCATCTTTGTATTTGATGGAGACAAATCAAATCAAGGAATAATGAGGAAGTAGAGATGCTGACCTGAGCAATAAAATAATAAATATGATCCAGTTATTGTGAACCAATAAAGAAGTCTCAAACCATTGAAGAAGTGAGATCTGTTTTAGATGGACCACAAGTTAGACCTTAGGAAAGATGTGAGCCTTGGGTGTACATCTACTGATCTCAAATACCTACCATACCTATTACCAAGAGAATGGTGGAGGGGATTCTAGAATTTGGAGGTATAAAACCATCCCTTTGTCTCAGACAACTGTAAATCAGACTATTTCTTTATTGTGTGTTCACTTCTATAGAATTTGTTACCTTAAAAATGCAATTACAATATTCTCAAATTTAGTGGTGTTTTGATAAAAAAAGCAAAGTTTGGATGGTTATTACAAGTTTATGCTGCTCATGTACTTGTGGAAAATTGGCACTCAGCTAGCAATTGTTAAGTTGAGCTTCCAGTGCTCAGGTTTTATTATTTTCATCAAAAGCAGCACTAAAAAGAAAGAACTTCCCTCCCCTTCTGCTTTGCCCTTTATAACAAATATGCAAGTACCTGTTGTCCTAATAATTAAATTTACTGCTGGAAATTATCAATAATTTCATTGTTCTGGTAACATTCTTCCATGTAATGCTTTTACCAATCAAAAATAATTGATCTGGAAGCTGGGGCAGCTATTGTGCATGGGATCACATTGTGATATATCTGGTCCCTAATTTGATTGATTCCCTTGGAGAAAAATCTTTTGAGATCCACAGCCCTCATTCTGAAATATAATAGCTTTCACAATATATTATTTATGCCAAGAAACAGCAATCGTTTGGCAGTCAACAATTTTATTATTGAATATCTATTAAGATCACAATGTGTTGGGTACCACAGAGAATGTGTGTAAACATTAATATATGATTTATTGTCTTTAAAGGAAAGCTTTCAACTCAATTAGGAAGGTGTGATTGAAACATATGAGTATTTTTAAGGGTTAAATGAAATATGAGAAAGTAGATGTGACCAGGTTGCATTGCCTAAGCAGGGAATGATATTCAGTACAGAGCTTCCAGATTGTATCTGCGCTGTATTACTGAGTCTTGAAGTCTAACTAGTCTATTTTATTTTAGCCCTAATTTTTCTGTTTTATGGGATACATAAAACTAATTTTATCTTATCTTTCAATGATACTCACTATATTTCATTCATATGCAATTTGATATTCAATTTAACTTCTCTTATTTGTATCATCTGATTTGTATCTAAAAACACATTGATAATAAATATGAAGGCATTTGAGAAATGTCAGGAGGCTAAAAATGGAAGAGTTAGCCATGTGCCAAAAGAAATATACTGAAGAATAACCAAGAAACAATGTTCCAATAATTGTGATAAAATCAATATTTTTGTTGTGAGGGAAGGGTAGTAACTCTTCAAAATGTCATCTATTGCCCTTGCTGGCTAGTTCAATTGGTTAGTGTGTCATCCCAGTATGCCAAAGTTGTGGGTTCAGTCCCCCGTTAGGGCATATACGAGTGAATACATAAATAAGTGGGACAAAAAAAGCCATGCTTTCTCTCTCTCTCTCTCTCTCTCTCTCTCTCTTCTTCTCCCCATTCCTACTTCCTCTTTCTCTCTCAAAGCATTTAAAAATTTTAACAAATATCATCTATTTAGGATTATAAGGTAACACACTAAATCTTCTATTTTAGTATTAATGCTAAGAAGCACATCATTTTTTTTTCAGTTACACAAATGTACTTTAGGATTGTGCTGAACAGGTAAAATATGTTTATTTCAGGACTGTAGTGCTTTTAAAAACATGAAAAGGTCATGTTAGCGAATACTAGGATATGTTCCATGATTTTTAAGGAAACATCCTCAAAATTTGACCAGCTGTCCTAAAATACTACAGCAAACATGAATTCTTGTAGCGAATACCATAATATTTCTACTTTCTATTGTATAAAACAGAACAGGTTTAGAGAAAGGTTTCATAATGATTGTTCTATATTTATATGATATAACTAGATATTTGCTTAAATCAGCAGTTGGAAGAAGTCTTGATTTTTATTTTCCATTTAATCCCATTTCACCTAATTAGAGTAGAAAGTGATAAAAGCCATGGGAGAAAAAAATAGAGCACGGTTAGAAGAATCAGTATGAAAAGATAGGGTGAATTAGTTGAAATTAAAAATAGAGTGGTCAGGGTAGGCTACCTTGAAAAGGTGTTGGTTGAGCTAAAGTTTCAAGAAGGTAGGACAGCAGGCCTTGGGGATAGGAGCAAGGAAATCATCAATGAGACCCTGAAGTATGTGAATGCATACTATACTCAAGTTATAACAAGAAGGCCAATTGTGGCTGGAGCACAGGGGACATAAATCACAGGAAATGTAGTTGTGAGATTAGAATGGTAATGGGAGACGAATCCAGTGCTTTGTAGACCACTGTGAGGGCACTTTGACTTTCTCTGTGAAGAGTTTTGGGAAGAGACGTGACATGATCCAACTCATACTTTAAAAGAATCTCTGATTGCCTGGCCACGTTGTGTGTGGGCAAGGGTGGGAGCTGATGCTCAGATGGGAGACTGGAGGCTCTTGTGATTCCAAACCAGAGGTGTTGGACTAGACAGAGGTGCAGAGATGGTGATCATATTTTGGATATGTTCTGAAGGTACAAGGATTTGCTGACAAATTGGACAGTAGTGTTAGAAACAAAGGGACAAAAGATAACTTCAAGAGTTTGACATAGCAACTGGAAGGATAGAGTTTCCATCTATTGAGGGGGAGAGAGTGAAATTTGGGGGGTTGCGGTTAACAGCTTACTTTTGTTTTGTTATTATCTTGTGTTATGCTGTGTTATGTGTCAGCAGTTTATTAGACATTGAAGTGGAGGTGTCTGGTACGTTGTAGATTATTCAAGTCGAGAGCTGAGCAGAGAGGGCTGAATGGGACTCTAAAATGTGAGGTAATATTATATATACATAAAAGTGGACTACATATGTGGAACTGTGTGTTGTAGTTTGTTTCTCTTCAAGTAATTTTCTATGGGTTACAGTGTAGAGGACAGTAACAGGAAGAACATTGCAATAACTTTGTGGAAACTATCCTTTATCAATGCTGTTTAGATTGTGATTTGTGATAGGGAGATTTCTGAAAGCATGATCTTTACTTTTTCACAACAAAAAGAAACCATATGTTTTATGGGGAGGAAAATTTTATTGTAGTAATAAGATATAGATGGTGATTTAAGCAGACCCTGGGCCATGCTCTGAACTTACAGTATTTACATAGAGATATGCTGTTTAATGTGAGATCTTTGAGTAATTGGGATTTGCTAATCATCAAATGCTATGATATTTAAATACCACATTACAGTAGCTGAGATCACTTCTTGAACTAAAGTCAATGAAAAGTTCTAATTTGTATCTAAATCACCTGATTTAACTTCTAGGTAAATTATAGTACCTGTTAAAAAAAATAAACAACCAACCCACTCTGGCTTCCATGGGATGTAATTGTTTCAACTGGTAAAATTCTTTGCATATTTTTTAATTTTTCCTATTTTTAACTGGAATACAGTATATGTATATTGTAGAATTTTAGATAGAACTATCAGAAACCCCATTAAGATACTATAAGGTAAACTTCACAGATGAGCTTAAAAGTACTTAGCTCTAATAGAAAATTGGTTTAAACCTCTGTGTTAAACATTACTGATTATGTATCTTTTGAAATGTTACCAAGTATGATATTAAAACAATAATATTCACAACTATGCTTTAAGATTTACTAGGAAGAGAGTTGTACAGCTAACGTGATTACGGAATTGACCAGCAGTTGAAACATTAGTAAGTCTGCAGAAAGTCATTGCATAGAGAGAAGTTGTGAGTGCTGTTTTGCTTGGAATATGTAATGCTTCTCAGCAGAGGAATTGAACATGAAATTGAAATATATTTATAGCCACTGAGCCTTGGTTACAAAACATTCATATTAAAAAAAAACTTCTAAAAATAATATAAATACACCATCTGTACATTCACATTCTCCAAAAATTTACTCTATAATATGTAATAAAATCATTTGGTAGTTAATTCCAGTGTCCATGAACAAGTATAATAGAGTAAAAACACCGCTCAAGAAAAATAAGCTTTAGAACCAGAATTGGTGACATGAAGTAGCAATTTTTTCATTCTCAGTACTTCTGTGGTTTCTATTTTAATGGGAAATTGAAGCGGAGCCCCTGGAATACTGATAGAATCACTCTTCCTCTGCTATTTCCTTGCTGATTACAAACCCAGGACATATAAAGTGGAGTTCAGTCTCTGAATGAATCTGTCCTTCAGATTTACTATTCAGTAAATTTATTGAGATTTTACATTTTGTATCATGGTCTGATTTAACCAGTAGTATTTTGGAGATTTAACCTGGTTGATGGTGATTCATGTGACAAACTAACATATGATTGATATTTGTATAAAAATGGAGCAACAAACCCTGGCTGCTGTGGCTCAGTGGATTGAGTGTCAGCCTGTGAGCCAAGTGTCACTGGTTCAATTCCCAGTCAGGGCACATGACTAGGTTGCACGTCAGGTCCCCCAGTTGGGGGCGCGTGAGAGGCAACCACACATTGATGTTTCTCTCCCTCTCTTTCTCCTTTCCCCTCTCTCTAAAAACAGATAAATAAAATAAAATAAAATAAAGTAACCTTTAAAAAAATGGAGCAACAATTCATTTCATTTCTTATTGTGACAGTTCTTTGCATAAATTGCAAATTAAAGACTGGAGGGAAATCTACTTGTCTGTTTCTGGTAGTATGTATACTGTACTTTGCTGTGGTAAGAGCAGGTATTGAGGACAGAGTGCTTAATACAAAGTAGGTAAGCTTCCTGCTGTCATGGTGCCTGGTCTTATGGGAAGCAGATGTGCTACTGAGAAAAAGGCTAAATGGGAAAAAGTCAGGATGCCAGAAGAGAAAATATTGGGACTGACAGTAATGTTGTGTGAGGTGTACATAGGTATGTGGGTCTAAAAAATGAACACTAGTTATCAAGGGATAGAGTTCTGGAGAGGATGTGTGTAAAGACCTTGGGACAAAAAAATAGTTTGGGCCCTTCCTGGATTGCAAGAAGGCTGATGAGAAGTAGGGTGGTGACCAGTATAGGCCCTCAAGGTACATGTAGAGATTCAGAGGTCAGACCATGCAAGACCTTAGAATCCTTTGTTTTCTAAGAACATTCCTCCTGTAATAATTTTGTGATCATCGAGTCTGAGGATTGTTGGAAAGGTATTTTAATTATTGTTGTCATTGATGTTGTTGTTTGGTGTATCTTGTTTCATTTTTCCAGACTTGTTGCCCTGAAAAGTATGCATGTGGAACTTCACTTGGCTGTAAATAAAGCAAATTGCAGCTCCAGGAATCGTGTGTTAAGTATAATGTGTTTGGCATAGAAATGAACTGCTTTAATCATTGATAAGAAAGAGATTCAGTGTTAAGGGAAAGTGAAGATGCCATACAGGATGGAGCTTGGGCTATGTCTTAGCTGACAGTCCTGAAGGAGATGCGATTGTAGCAGTTCAGAGTGTGGTGTAGGGTCAGGCCAGATTCCAACATATTAGCTTTGCAAGCTTGGAAATCCTCTAAGTCTTAGCTGTAAAACACAGTCCATCACTAAACCTAAATCATTAGGTTTTTCAAATAAATGAGACAATACATGTAAAGTATTAATCTGGGGGTGGCTTATCTAAGTTGGCTGAAATAGTAGCTTTTATTTTTGGTGCTGCTTGTACCACTTTCTGTTATTTGATTAAATTAATAGCAAATAGGGTGGGCAGGCACAGAGTAATTCATGCTTTGGAAGTAAGAAATGCACCTAAGATAAATCAACAAACTGGATATAGGATTCATGTAGAGCAGTACTAGAAGGTAAGATTAGGAAAATAGGACAAATAATTGGTATTTTAGTTCTTATATTATAAACCAACACTTGAAAACAACAAGTAGAAACAATTCTTGGTTTATTCACTCAAGAAACACTTCAAGTCCTCAATGTTACCCAGCCCTCCACCCCCTCAGCCCACTCCTGTCAATTGGGTATTTGACTACCTGTAAAATGAGAGGACTTCTTTGTGTGTGTCCATACGGATGTCCTTATCTGGAGGTACTCAGTAAAACCAACAACCATGCCACCTATTTATATTAGACGGAATCTAGGGTTGTTCTAGAAAATGATCAAGAAGGCTTATAGGAACGTATTGGTAAAAGGAAAATTGAATTAAAACTGGAGCAAAAAGAATGGAAAATAATCATCAGCACATCTAGTGTAAAGTCACTTTAAGAAAGTACCGAGCTGGGTTTGAGCTCCATTGTCTGTAATTTCATTCTATCACAATTGTTTCACTGAAGTAAGTCCACCACCAAGAACTTGATATAAGGAGACCCAGCTTTGTATGGGCCCAAGCAAGTGTCCCCTCCAGCCTTGTGCTGACCGTGAGCAGCCCTTGTCAGACTTCCATGGATCCTGATTTGAAGATTTGTGTTGAAATCATAATATATTAACATTTGTATTCTTTCTTCTAGTGTATGCTATGTGCTATATCAAGACACATAAGAGAGCAGGCAGGCATAATCTCCCATATGTGATGATGATAAATTTTCTTTAATAGCATAGGCAGTCAGTGATTAAATATAACCATTTGTAGCTTAGTTCAAAGCTATTAACTATGACATTTGAGTAGATTAAACCATGCTTAATGTATACTAGCTCTTATGCTTATTGACCCCAAAGATCAAAGGTACCCTTATGAGTCAAGGGCTTTTTACATTATTTTGGATCCAGACGATAAGATTTGCATTACTCATTAGAACACAAGTATAAATTCATTAGTAAAGGGTGGTTGGATCATACTGTTTTCCTGTTTACCACCCTTCTTGGCATTTCCATGTACTAGAGAGAGCATCTTTACTGTGCCCTGCAAAGTCATGCCCCTTTGACCACTGTACCCCCAACACACTTAGAATTTCCCTGTTTCTCGCATAGACCAGCCATGTTCCTGTCTTGGTACCTTTGCATTTGTTACATGTTCCTTCATAAATGTCTTTGACAGAACGTCATACCTTGATACAGCTGGCTCTTGTCTTTATCATCTTGGGCCTTATTCAAAGGTTTTCTCCCCAGGGAGGCCCATTCCTATGTTTTCTTACATAAGATTTAAATTAATCATGTGAAAGTAAATGACACTGGAATACGAAAACAGATTTTTAAATTATTGACAGTTAAATTTAGAATTTAGAAATCAATTCCTGTTGTTAGTATTATAGGAATGTTTTTTTCAAGTACAGAGAGTTCATGAAGGATGTGAAAATTTTTAAATGCACATTCTCAAATCAACTAATTGGACATTGATATGTCTTTATCACTGACTAATTTTAATTCTTTAGGGGATTGGATGAGAAGTTGGTAAACTAGAGAATAAACAGTAATATGTAATATTAAAGGGCTTTCCGTAATCATATTTCCATTTTGGTTGGAGACTCTAAAGTGCTGCAACTGTGGTTTTGTTCCTCGTGAGAGTAGTTCATCATATAAAGCTCAGATTTATACTAGTTTGAATATACATTTTAATCACATTATATAAAGCTCAGTTGCAGCCACATTATCAGTAAATGTATCATACCTCATACCAATACATGTGGAAAGAAGATATATTTTTGGTGGTTTTTATTTATTAATTTTTTAGTTTTAAACCTGGGACCATATTAGACTTACCTATTAATTCATCCTGTAGATCTAGTCACTGATGCCTTGTATAGTCTGTGCTAAGTATGCTTAATTCCACTTCCTCCTCATGCCCTCTCTTTTCTGCACAAGTGTCTGTGCTTCCAGTCTCATGTAGCCTCTTTCCTCTCTGAAACTCAAATTGTTGCTAAACCATCATCCTGAGCTGAGTCTGGTGGACATAGAGAAATGCAACCTTTCTCTAAAACTTTCAACAACTTTGTACCAAAAAAGTAATAAAGACTGGATATCTCACATGACACTCATGTCCTAGTGACATGTCCTGCTTTTTCTTTCACAACGTCCCTTGTTACCTCCTTCCATCTGATCATGCCTGACCAACTGCTGTTGAGCTCGTCCCTTGCATGGTTAATCTCCCAGAACGTTTCTTAGCTGCTTCTTAGTAGTGACAGCAGGAGCTATACTTTGCTTCATATTTTTGATAGTTTTCCAGGTCTGACTACCTCATAATATTATAAACTCCCAGGGAACAAGCCTTGTGTTTTATTCTTATTGTCTTTCCTAGTTCATAGCATGGTGGCTGGCACATAGATATTGCTGGGTAGATATTTGGGAGTTGAAGATTCTGTGTCCTGCCAAATACAATACAGTTTACCAGTGAATACTGTATTTACTCAGTGTTTTCTAAAGACATTTTCTTGCAACCAAATGCTATAAATTAGTCACTAATAAAGCAGTCAAGAGTCCAGTTTAATTTTCCATCAGTATCTTTTCTCTTGGAAGTTGATGGCTTAGAGCAGTGGTTCTCAGACTTTGGCTCATGTCCCCACACTTGGGAGGCTTGTGGTAGCTTGGATTGCTGAATCCCAGATCAGCAGTTTCTGATTCATTAGTCTGGCTGAGGTCCAAGAAGGTGCATGTCCAACAGGTTTGCAGGGGATGCGGATGCTGCTGTGCCAGAACCCCACTGAGAGAACTCAGGTTTAGGGTGACCAGGAATTGCTTGGTACTCTGTCTAAAAGTTACTGAGTCAGGGGGTGCTTGCCCTGTGGATAATCTTAACATCGGAGTTGAACACAGCATCAGGTCATGTATATTTCACATATCCCTTTAGTTTTAGACTTTCTTTGTTTCTTCACCTAATGAGGAGGTGCTTTCACACCTCTGCCCCTCTGGCCTTTATGTAATTGGCAGGGAAAATGCTTTAACTTGCTGGATGCATACATGGAACATTGCTTTTGTTTGTTTCCCCACGCTTGGTTACCTAAAAGAATTTTTGTTGAGCACAGATTTAAGTGCTTCCCAGGTGGTAGCTCATTTAAGCCTCACAATAATTCCAGAGGTTGGCTCTATTTTTCTAAAAAGAGAAGATTTGGTCTGAGGCCAGATACACAGTAAAGGTAGGTGAGCCAGGGGTCAAGCCTGGCTACCTCACCACCTCCTTTGGTTTATTTCTAGGTAAAAAGAGCTGCTGTTGTCCTTATTTCAACCTGTGGCTTGATGCCTTCTCCACAAATCCTTTTGGCATTTCCTGTTAATCCCTGGTTGAAGGCTGCGTGCCCTCTGGGTATCACAGGATTTTTACGCTCGAGTGCAAAAACCCAAGTAACCATCCCTCTTTAAGGAACTGTGTCTTAATAAGATTTATTTTGGTCTGTGAGTGCAGCTGCACAATTACAATTACAGTATATTTTTACCACTTGCTTTATAAAAAAATGACAGCACACAGCAAATGGCTCAGTTCAAAAGAGTGGCTCCTCTGATTGTATGATCTTGCACTTTTGAATTTATAGTTTTACATGCATCATCATATTTAGTCTTAAACATAAGAGCAACAACAAAAAACTGTGAAACATTGTCCTGGTTTTACAGAGAAGAAGCTGAGTCTCAGGGAAGTTGAAGAAATTATTCAAAGCCAAATCATGAAACCAGAATCCAGGTTTAGCTCTAGGTTTTTAATTCTCAGTTCATTGTGGATTTCCCTAGATATTAGGGATGTACATTAAATTGAAATATATATTGTTTGTAAAATTTAGGGGAAATTTTGCAAATATTGAGTGCACTTTTTAAGTTAGGTTCGTGAGTATTCACCTATTCACCAAAGTTTACTGAGCCCCTTCTCTGAACCAGGCACTCTACTAGGTGTTTAGAATATGTTAGTGAACAAAACACAGTGACACTTATTACTATGGAGTTTATACTGTAAAGGTGGGAGACTGACAATAAGCAGTGAACATAAATGAGTAAACTACATTATATGTTAAAAGCCAACGCATTTTATAAAACACAGAAGAGTTGTAGAACAAGGCAAGGGAGAAAGGAGAGCAGACAAGGGGGAGCTGTTGGAATTTTACTTTGGGTAGTTAGGTAGAAGTGACACTTAAGTAAGAAGCAAAGCAAGTGGACCATTAACTTGCTTGGGAGAAGACTAGTCCAGGCACAGAGAGCAACAGGGATAAAGGGCCACATGTAGGAGTGGGATTTAAGAATAGCAAGAAGGGTGATGTAGCTATGGGGTGAAAAATAGGGGAATACGTTAAAGAACTGATGCTTAGTCAGATTTTCTAGGGCTTGCATAACCTTGAAAGTGCTGAGCTAAGGAGTGACATGATCCAATGTAGACTTAGATACATCTGGTGGCTCTGTTAAGAATAGACTGTAGGAAGACAATAGGGGAAGCAGAGAGAGAGAGCAGCTAGGAGTGTGTCATAAGCTATGTGAACGAAGATGGGGTTCAGACTAGGGAGAGAGAACAGTGGAGGTGGTAATAGGTGATAAATGCTGGATATATCTGTGCAATAGAAGCAACTGAATGACCTGATGGAATGATTCCCAAGATTTTGGCCTAAGTAGCTGTTGAAGGATGGAGTTGACATCAAATGAAAAGAATGTAGATGGAGCAGATTTGAGAAGCAGACAAGTTTACGAAGTCAATTTTGAGTTCAGGAGGACTCGGGCATCCAGAAGTCAGTGATGAGTAGGCAGGGGGATGGGGGAGTCTGGGCCTGTTAGGATGCTGTGCCTTCATATTCATCAGTGTGTGCACGATACTTAAAGTACCAGGCTAGGTGAGATCCCCAAGGAAGTGAGTATAAATAGACAAGAATGGGGAGAGCCACTGAGCTCTGGTGCGAGTGTTTTGGGGAGGTTAGGCAGAGGAAGAAACAGCAGAAGAGTGAGAGGAGTGGCCATTGAAGTACAAGGAAAACCAGCTGAGTCTGATGTCCATGAAACCAAACAGGACTAGGCAAGACCTTGGTTGTAATGAAGACTGTGTGCTGTGGTAGCTAAAGGAACCAGGCCTGAGAATTGGCCATGAATTTAGTACAGGGATGGTCACTGAGGACCCTGAAAAAAGCAGTTGTCATAGGGTTGTGGGAATAAGAACTGAATGGAGTGTTTTCCATGGGAAGGGAGACATGGGGATGGGAGGAGCAGGTGGATGTGGATGTGGATTCTTTGCAGAAGTTTACATAGCAAGTACATTAGTTTGGGACTGCTTTGATTAGGTTCCCCTCATTTGATACTTTTCAAAAAGAGAAAGAAAGGCGGGGGGTGGGGGGGAAGGAAGGGAAGACAGAAGGAAGGGAGGAAGGAAGGGAGGAAGGAAGGAAGAGGGAGGGCACAACATTGAGAGAGAGGCACAGAGAATGCAGAGAAACAGCTAAGAAGACACAGACAGGAGAAACAAAGAAGAGACACAACAGAATGATCAACTCAGATCACCTGGGACTTTCAGCTGCAAAAGAGCACATATTCAGAGCAGACACATTATCAAATCTGTTTCCTGTTGTTCATTTCCAGCTTTCTCTTTTCTTTTGATGAATAATTAATTGGGTCTTCTGTGAACTAGTGACTCAAATACACATTGTTAGTCCTCCATTGCATATCTTACTTTAGAATTCAAATGTGTGCCATGAGCTATTTCCAAAGGGTCAATGTAATTTCAAGATCTAAAAAGGACTGTTTTCAAACACCATTTAAATAGAAATTTTGAGGTTTTAAAATTTAAATATACAATATCTTTTCACTAGATGTGTGTTAGTTACTGAATACTTTGTGTATCTCCCTGAGGGTGATTTCTGTGACCAGTGATATTGTCATTCTCCTTTCAGGAAAGGGAGCTGTCAGAGATTTCCTTTGTATGATGCTATACAGATGGAAGTTCCGTTGACTCAAATATGTTTTCTTATAATATCTTCCTCAGTTCCCTGCCAGTTCTTTAAAAAAATGTATTGATTCCTTGATTGATCTTAGAGAGGAAGGAGGAAGGAAAGAGAAAGAGAGAGAGAGAGAGAGAGAGAGAGAGATAGAGAGAGAGAGAGAGAGAGAAACAGATATCAATTTCTTGTTCCAATTTTTTATGCATTCTTTGGTTGATTCTTATATATGCCCTGTCCTGGGACCAAACCTACAAACTTGTTTTATCAGGATGATGCTCTAACCAAGCTACCTGACCAGGGTCTACCAATTCTTGCTATTGCTTTTTACTGCCACAGACAATGACTTAGTGTCAAGATAGGAAAATAATGGTTCAGAATAATATTGATCATGTTTTGTCTGTCATTATTGGACAAAGATACAAAGATTCCATTACTGTTTTTTCTAATTTGAAGAATGTACTTTTCTTTAAAAAGTACGTCCTTTAACCTCTTTTGGATTAAAAAAAATCACCTTTGATTGTAATGAATAGCTTTTCTGTGGGTGTTTTGAGGTCAGTGGGTGACATTCTTGGGCTGAGCACAGGGCCATTGACCATGGCGGGCACAGAAAAACAGTAAATTGATAAATGGAAGATAATGAATTAAATAGCGGAAAGAGGGAACAGACAGTGAATGACATTGGGTAGGGTTAAGGAGGGAGCAAGGTTAAGATATATAAGGTAATTTTAAAGGGAGGACAGAAGGAAATGGAGAGGGGAAGAAAGCATGTCTCTGGCTTGAACTAGAAAGAGAAAATATACTATGACTTTGACCAGAAATCCTACTTACTTGAAACCTTTTACTTGTCCTTTCTAGGAAGCATGGAATTCATTCAACTACCCTCTGTCCTAACCAGTTTGTCTACAGCTGATTAAAATGTAAATAACTTATTCTGGCTAATTTTTTGGATCTCAAGACTTAGATTTTTGAGATTACTTTTAGCATTAACACATTATGAAGCATATGTGTTTACCAAAATCACAAATGGAATTGTCCAATGCCAAAGTGGAGACTTGGCCGTAACACACAGGCCAAGCAAACTCTCAGAACTATAAACACTATTTCTCATTGACTCATTACCACAAGGAGAATACAGCACTTCTGTGAGAAGGTCCTGGATACACTCAGTTGAATTACTTGAAAGTAGGATTGCCAAATAGGTCTTGTGTTTATTGACAAGACAGCAGACAGCCAACTGCTCCTATTGACTACAGGTGGATGAAACCAATTACCACTGGGCCCCAGAGTGGAGTCAGGAAATATTTTTAAGAAATAAGTAGAACTAAGAAAACAGCCCCATTTGTTTCAATCATATAAAGACTTTTCTGAAAGGTAGACTTTATGCCAGGATCTTTTTGATGGCATTTGAATATCATTCAAATAAATGAAGTCCACATCATGATAAACCATCTGTACATAAATTCTGGTATTGTTTAATCTTAAAGATGTACACTGTCATTGGTAAATGTGTTAGGGGTCTCCGGAGTAATAGATCTAGTAAGGCAGAGAAGGAGGGGGAGGGAGAGAAAGAATTTGAGAATGTATTTTAAAGAACTGGCTCATGAGATTATCCAGACTAACAAATCTAAAATCTGCAGGGCAAGCCAGCAGACTGGAAATTTAGGTAAAAGTTGATGTTTCTGTCTTAGTTCATTTGGGCTGCTGTAACAAAATACCATAAGACCACATAGCTTATAAGCAACATAAATTTATTTCTTACAGTTCTGGAGGCTGGAGGTCCAAGATCAAGGCATCAGCATGGGCGGGTGATGGTTCTCTACCCAGTCGCTGACTTGCAGATGTCTCCCTGTGTCCTCACATGGTGTCTCAGGCAGGGAGCTCTCTCGGGCCCCATTTATAAGGGCATTACTGTCATCCAGGAGGGCTTTGACTTCTTGACTTAATTATCTTCCTATAGGTTCACCTCTTAATGCCATGATATTAGAGATTAGCATTTCACATGTGACATTCAAGGGGATGCAAAAATGTTCAGATCAGAGCTATTGCAGCCTTAAGTCCAAAATCTGTATGGCAAGTTAGTAGGCAGGGTTCTCAGGATGGGTTTCTGTGTTATAGTCCTGAAGCAGAATTCTTCTTTTTAAAGAATTCATTCTTTTCCCTTAAGGCCTTCAACTGATTGGATGAGGCCCACCCACTATATGGAGAATAATCTGCTTTAGTTAAAATCAGCTGACTGTAAATGTTAGTCATATCCACAATACCGTCACAGCAACATAGATGCTAATGCTTGACCAAAGAACTGGGCACTGTAGCCTGGCCTAGCTGACACTTAAAATTAACCACAGTAAATGGAGAAGCATGAGGTATTTATCTTCTTTATAAAAAATATGTTTAAGGAACTTTATCTTATATATTATGAAGGATTATTACATCTTTTTCAAGTAGAAATATTTGCTTGTTATTAATGAGATGCAAATGTTCATGAGTGAAATACTGTGATCTTGGATTTGTACCCCAGGTACTTTTATCTTTATCAGTGCTCAGTAGTAGAATGGACTTGAAAATAAATGAACAAAATGATTACCATTCTTTTTAGGAAAAAATTGTGTTTTAATAATACTGGCTTTCTTTCTCATTCTCCAATCTTCTTCTGTCAACTTAATTATGTATTAAAGATGTATAGTAGGGATAGTACTGATATTTATACAATACACGAAGTTGTATATTTGGTATAAATAATGTGAATGAGTCCTTGCTTTCTGTATAAATAAGTTGATTGTTTGTAGCTATCTTATGGCCAATCTGCTACCTTACAATTTCATATCTACAGAATATATTTGTCTTTACAAAGCAAAGTATGATCATTATTTTTAATTTGACACAAAATTTAACCCTACGTTTTCAACTTATGTTTCACATTTCCTTAGAGATTTTGGCAAAGTGGAGTGAAACATCTTTTATTTTGATATTATCTTGTCTTTGGATGTAGGGTTTCAATGAGAATTCTGTATTAGCAATTTAGCACATCTTTATCCTCATCTCCCTTTCACCCAGCTGTTCCGTGCATTTTAAAGCATATATCTTATCATCAGACTTCTGGAGAAAAAGTGATACTGGCCTGGACTTGAATTTCCCAGCCTGCAAGGCTCATGGTTTTCTGACTAGGTCATCTTGGGCTCCTGGATGTGGATAGAACTTGGCCCTCTTGTCCAAAGTTTATTTTCTTCTCTCTCTCTTTCCCTCTGTACTAGTCTGGATATAAGATTTCCTGGGGGGACCTTACTAAGGGCTCTAAGAAGGCTCTGGCACACCCCACCAAGTTGTCTGAACCTCCAGCCCCAGGGCTAGAAGCTGCCTCCCTAACATAGACAGGAGTGTGATAGCTGCCTTGCTAGCACAGAGTGAATACTTTCCTTTTCAATAAAGGATAAAACGGCTTGAATTCATAATCCCTCCACACAGATCAACCAGGTCTGCATTTCTGGGCATGGCAATAACTGCTGGGGCTGGACTTCTGATTAGCTGGGACTCCCCTTGCAAATCACAGAAAACCAACTTAATGTGGCTTAATGGGAAACTAATGGGATTTCACTCTCAAGTGAAAGTTCTAAAGGTTTGTCTAGGTTTAGGCACTCTCCTTATGACACGTCTCTCTCTTTCCATCTCTTAATTCTGCTTTGTTCTTTACTATCTTCAGCAGACTTTTTTCACAGATTATCAATATGCCAGTGGGAGCTCCAACTATATATTCCAGAAGTTGAGCAATGCTAGGAAAGAGTGTGCTGTTTTTCAGGTGGTGCCAGAAGACTCAAGATTGAGTCCGCTTGCTCCAGTTTAAGTTTCACGGGAATCATCCTGGCCAAAAGGATGAAATATTCTGACTGAGCAGACTTGGGTCAGGATTCTATCATATGACTTGCACACCACATAGAATGTATGACACCTGCAGTACCTAGATTCATTATATGTGGAGACAGATATGGAAGAAGTTGATAACAAAAGCTTTGGGTAAGGAAGACATGACCTGAGCAAAGAACGTAAATATTGGCTTCATGTAGGACTGAGATCGTTCAGCACTCAAGGATCAGGGAGAGAAGAGTGACCTGGCAAAGAAAAAGAATGTAGGACCAGAGAGAATGGATGAGGGAAACCACTACGATAGGATGTGCCCTTGAAGCCAAGGAGAAAGTACTAGGTTGGCCAAAAAATTGTTTTTTTCCTCTAAGATGGTTCTAATAGCACTTAATTGTCTTTAATTTCATTCATAACAATTTTGTTAGATTGTATTGTGACAGCTGTCATATCAGCATGTGTTTAAAATAAAACACTTATCTAAATGGGTAAATTTCTATGTAGCCGTTTTAATATTGAAGATGGAAGAAAATAAGCAACGTTTTTGGTATATTATGCTTTATTTCAAGAAAGGTAAAACTGCACCTGAAATGCAAACAAAATGTGATATTTGTGCAGTGTGTGGAGAAGGTGCTGTGACTGATCAAACATGTCAAAAGTGGTTTGCAAAGTTTTGTGCTGAAGATTTCTTGCTGGATGATGCTATCCAGGGTCGGGTAGACCAGTTGAAGTTGACAGAGATCACATCAAGACATTATCTGAGAACAATCAATGTCATACCATGAGGGAGATAGCAGACATACTCAAAATATCAAAATCAATAGAGTTATTGGTGAAAATGAAAAATTCGTCTTTTATTTTATGGAAAGAAATACAAATGGACTTTTTGAACAACCTAATATTTTAAGGGGAGCATTTTAGGGACATCTTAAGTTGCCAGGGGGAGGCATAGTCAGGATTAAAATGTGTATATTAGGTTTAGTGGCATGGTGCTGAATAATGTCATCAGCAGAAGGCATCCTGGTGAAGTGGTGTCAGCGGAAGCCAGACAGGAGTGGGCTGATCAGGAATTCACACCCTGTGTTTATATCAGTGTTTATAAACACTGATGGAATTGCATTTGTCGTTGGCAAGATCAGGGATGGGATTCTGTATATTCATAAGGATTTATGCAAAGCGAAGGCTGTCTGTCTGTAGAAAGTAAAGTTTAGCATTGTGTGAATAAAGTAGGAGGAAAAAGGAGTCATCCCATGACACAACAAATTCAAAAAGATTTACACCCTTCTGGTTCGTCCTAAATTCCTGGTGTGAGTGAGAACTTATTTTTCTAAGCAGCATCACCAACATGCTATGTCCTTGCTGTTAGTTTGAATTTTGAATTTTAATGACTTTAAATAGTTGATATTTAGTTTATAACTTTAAAATTTATATGTGTGTAATTGTTATAAACTTAATTATTTTTAGCTTGGTTGTATATCTATGTTAAAGTAACTTCACAATAAATATGATTTAAAACTGGATTTCATTTTTTTTTCTTGAAAGATTTACCCTTTAAGAAAGGTTGTGTGTTTTCTCTCTCATAGAACCTAGCAGTGTTTGAACAAAAGAAAGCAATTTGCTAAATAGTTTACCTTTCATTTTTGACCAAAATAAATTAAAGAAAGACAGAGGGCAAAAATTTATTTTGCACAGTATGAAATCTGTGAAAATTATGTATATAAGTATGGAAAAACTCTCATTACTCTAAGATTCTTACTGGTATCTTAACATATATTAAAGATAAGCTTAAATAACTTTTTTACAGGATTCTAAACAATGACCAGTTTTTATCATAATTATTATTGTTAGTAAGAGATTTTAATAAATATTTAACAATATAACCCACAAGTTATTCATTAAGGCAGGCATATATATAGATAGATAGATTGGCATAATTATGCTTTTCATTAAAAAAATTCAGTACTTATTTCCTCATTGTTTATTTCCAGTCACCCCTTAAAAACACAGCAACTTTGCCATCTGCACAGCATGAGGTAAAAATATGATAAATAGTTTTTGAAATGTTGAAATGTCATTGTACTGGTGTTTTTCTCAAGCTGATGACATATGGCATATTTCTAATTTTTCTACTAGAATATCCTTTTTAATGACTGACATATATTTGATTTTTTTTAATTGCAAAATTCCTCAAGTAGAACTGGTAAAAAAGACAATGCTTTCCTTTTTTAAAAGAATTGTTCTTTATATAAACCTATTTCTGAATTTTTAGTTTTTAACATTTTATTAAACATGTTCACCAGTTTGCTCCTATTTTGAATTATACAGGGTGGGGTAAAAGAAGGTTTACAGTTATTTGTATGGAAAATAATACAATAAATAATACTACAAGAATAAATTCTGTGTTTTACGTACTTACAACTATAAACCTGCCTTTGCCCCACCCCGTACTTCTGTGTGTTACCCATTTATTTTATTTATTCACTCATTCAAAAATCATGATGGCTTATGGTCCTAATGAGCTAGGCTGTATTTTAGGTACTGAGGATGTATCTGTCGGTGGAAAAATAAAAGTCTTTTTTTCCCCCTGAAGGGCTTATGTTTTAGGTTTATTATTTTTAATTTAATTTAGTTGATTTGTTTATGCTTTTCTAAAGGCAGACAAGGTACAATTTTTAGGGATCCAAACATTAAATGCAGTCATAAACGCTCCTTGAAAAGTATTTTCTTAATTTTGATATTCTTTTGATTTTATTTGGATTTAAACTTTTCATTTTTGTTTATAAATATCAAGTTATAAGTTATCTTGATTACTCTTTTAGTTTGCTAGGGTTGCTTTGACAAAGTACCACAGACTGAGTAGCTTAAAAAACAGAAATTGATTATCTCACACTTCTGGAGACTAGAAGTCCAAGATCAAGGTGTCTTCTGAAGGCTGTGAGGGAGAACCTGTTTTTGCATGTTGTTAACATCTGTGGCTGCTGGCAATCTTTGGCAATCCTTGGTGTCTATTGCATCTCCCCGGGACCCTGTCTCCACATGGTGTTTTCCCTGTCGGCCGTCTCTTGAAACAGTGTTCCTTTGTGAAGACGCCAGTTACATTGGATTAGAGGCTTGCTGTACCCCAACAGAACCTCATCTTAACTAATTACATCTGCAAAGATCCTAGTTTCAAATAAAGTCACATTCTGAGGTTCTGAGGGTTAGGACTTCAATACATGAATTTTGGAGGAGATGCTGTTTCTCCTATAATATTCACCATGGAGTGGATGAAACTTATTCATTCATTTAACAAATATTTCTTGTATATCTATTAAATGGTGATACTGTGTTAGGGATAAGTGAAAAAGTTACTGTGATAAAGAAGTTATTTTTTAAAGACATGTACCACTGAAGCCCCAAACCAGGGAGCTGATTAAGTGTTCATGGTGGACTTGCAGATGTGGACATGCCATTTATTACTCACATTACAGTGGAGTGGGTCAGTGTGAGAAAGATGACCTCTCCTCCAGACTGCTGCTCGTTATAAGGAGTCCCAGGCAAAGGCAGCCCAGGTCCAGGTTGCACAAACCTATATGTGGCCTGGAGCTACATTCCATCAGTATGTACATATAGCAGTCACAGGACAAGAAGCCACTCCCGAAAGGAGATAAGGAATGAGTTACAATCCATTCCCAAAACAATTACATTCCTAAAACAATTACATTCCTTCTGGCCTGGGGCCTGCCTGGCCAGCCCTCATCATGAGTGGTGGGAGAGCCAGGTGTTGACCCACACATTGTTAAGGCCCTGATTTTGTAAATCTGACTGGCAGGTCAAAGTCATCTTGGTGGTGAGACCAGTGCTGACATCCCTGGATATATCACGTACTGAAAAATTGATGACAGGCAGAAAGTTGCTTTCCACTTTGGAACTGCTCTCTGAACACAGCGGTGGCTCCTTGGCCAGTCCTCAGCTATGGAGTCACCAGAGAGTCAGGCCCTTTGCCATGTCACCTTAGGTGACACAGATCAGGGCATATCCCAGCTCCTGTTCACTAAAGCCATAGCCCCCCTGGGCACCCAGCCAGTTAGAAGATCCTGATCCTCACCTTCCTGCTGTTCCGGGTAGAAGCCTTGTGATACGCAAATATGACTCCGATACTGCCCAGGAATCTTGACTAAAGACACTAACAAGATTCACCATATATAGGTTTACTCTAATATAAGTAGCTTCCCAGATGAATATAGTCATTAACAAGAAAAATGACCCAGCTTTTGAGATTTTTAAAAAGTCATTAATATATCAAGAACCTGGCAACAGGATAAGCATGGCATCTTCAAAAGAGCTGAGATTCAAGTGAACAACAGGTGCCCACGAATCCATCAGTTCTACAATTAGAAATAAAGTGATACAGATATTCTGGGCTGTGCTGCTACTTTATACCATAACTATGTATTTCCCAATCTGCAGAATGAGTGAAATAATTATAGCTGGGAGATTTTTCATTTTTATGGGAATCTGCAAACACAAATCCTAATTTGCTTCAGGAGTCACATTATTACACTTCAAAACTGAACAAGGAATGGTGTGTGTGTGTGTACCTGTGTGCACACTCATGTATTTCAGCCTATCCATCCCTTATTTAACAGTACTCGATTTGCATTCAAGATAAATGGCTTTATAAATTTTAAAAAGTCTTTGGGGAGCTCTTGCATTTCCTTCTTAGAAATACGTATTAAGATATTTCTGTAAGGATGTTCATTCTTAAATGTCACCTGTGTGGAAAAATATGGATTTCCTTTGGTTAAAAAGAAAATTCTCTTCTTTCCCTTCAATTTACATAGCACTATGAAATGTGGAAAGTGAGAGCTGGAAGGCATGGTAGCACAGCAGCCAAGGCCCTCAGTAAGTGCTGAGCTAACTAAAATCTCAATCATTTGACCATGATGAGAACAGGGTCTCAGCCTGAATTCTTTTGAATCTAAATTAGACAGCTGTGTTTGAACCACTGTAGGCCACTGATATTTCATAATCTGAAGACAGACCAAACTACTTTTAAGATTCTCTATGCCAGATCAAATAATATAATCTTTTATTTTCTCTTTAAAAGCCTGGTTCTATTAAAACTAAACCATCCTTGAAAACATTTACTTTTTGAGATGTCATTGACCCAGATAGGGACAGAGTCTATTTTTTGGCGCCATAAATAATAATTTAGCATTTTAATGAGCATTTAGAACATGAACTACTTAGAACTAAAGTATGAGCTAACATTTTGTACCTTTACCTTGGAATCAAGATATGATAGTTATTTTCTTTGGTATTATCTTCAGTATCTTAATGGTGAGATAGATAATGCTTGCTAAATTGTTGTCAGTCTTGATTATATTTCATTGAGATCAGATTAATAGAAACAGGGAGGCTTTATTTGTTTACGTACCTGTTTTTTCTCCTGCAGTACTGAAGCAGACTGGCTGAGAAGCTTCACAGTCTTGGCAATATTTGTTCTAATAGATGATATGCAATTTATCCATGAGAACATTTAGCAATGTTAAGTGGTACCTTCAAGAAAATATAAATCTGCAATCATGAACGTCAGTTCCTCTTACCATGTTACAGTCCCTCTTTATATCACGGTTCACTGATCGCGGCCTCACTGTATCACGGGATTTAAAAAAATATATTTAATTACTTATCACAGATTTTCTGCTATATCATGGAATTTTGCAGTACTGTATATGTATGTTGTTAAAGTTATGTGGGTTTAAGAGTGTAGAATAAATATGTTTCCTACTTTGTGGGGGGTCTAGAATGTAATACCCGCGATAAGTGAGGGAATACTGGATTGTGTGCCTGAACTTCCACCATTCATTCTCTAAAGAGAAATGAAATGTTGCAGTTCTTTTTCAGACGAAAACAGAGAGTGCTTTGGAAACTGCGCATAAGGCAATGCTTTTTATAGGTAGTTAGGTTTTCTTGTTTCTTTTTCATTGCCATACTTTTAGATTAATTTGTAAAACAAGAAATGCAACCTTTTCATGACTCTCACATTCAGTGCTGAATCTGTGGGAGTGATGACATTCCCTGATGGGCAGTTTTGGAAAATAAGTGAGTTTTTTACCTGCTCTTGATCATACAACATTAAAGCCTGGTTCCAATCCTTGGTTCTGGACTGAGCCAGGTTAATATTGTTTCCAGATGGTGGCGCTCACATGTTTGAGAAGAACTACCATGCCTATTCCTGGCTGTTTCTAAAGCAGTTTGGTCCAGTAGATATAAAATGAGAGCCACACAGGTAATTAAAATTTTTACAGTAACCATGTTAAAAAATGCAAATAGAATCAGGGTAAATTAATTTTAGTAATGTATTTGAGTTAAACCAACACATTTAATGTTATCTTACCATATTCAATATTAAAATTATTGAAACTATACTTCACATTCATTTTTTTCCTTACTAAATCATTGCAGTCAGGGTGTATTTTACACTTATAGAACAGCTTAATTTGGATCAGCCTCATTTTAAATGCTAAATATTCTCATGTCGCTGGCTCCTGACTACCTTTTAATGGCTAGCACGCTCTGAACTGAACATCCCCAGTGCCTTTGGATAATCTTGATAGTCTTAGATGTTTGAGTTTGTCCCCTGTTGTGGTCTATATGACCTTATCTCATTAATGCATCATTACAGGTACTCCTGTATTGCAGGGTAGTCTTTCTAGGCAAGGCAAGACTTGAGCTTCACCTGGTCTGACCTAGTTAAAAGCCTAGGGTGGTGTTTCCCCAATTTTTATGTGCATGAAAAATCACCTGTGAATCTTTTTAATCCTCAAAGTGTGATTGTGTACATGTAGAGTGGATGTTAAGATTCTGCATTGCTAGCCAGCTCCCATGTTATAGTGACATAGCAGATACGGAGACCACACTTTAGATAACGAAAGACTAAGACACTGGGGGAACCTCTTACTATCAGTTATTGCAAACTATACATATCACTGCTAAAATGCCTAATGAGGTTACCTTCATATGTGTTACTTCCAAGCCTCTCCACGCTATTCTTGTTCATCTGTTTATCTAATCCCTAGTATAAAACTTTGCATTTGTTTCTGGTACATCTTACTAGATTCAGCCCATCAAACTGGGTATAAGAGGTCAGTGTGGATTCTAGTTCTTCAATGATGTATCAGAATCACCTCCTCTCTCTATTCAATGCCTACCCCTGATAACATTTATTCAGTGTAATCCTTCATGTCATAAAAAGGTCTGGGTTCTGTATTGAAATTGATTTCAATTATTGGTATTTTTTGTATTATGATAATTGGAGCAGTAAATAATTTCCCAAATTTGTTATCTCTATCTGGTAAACAAAGTTAGCCAATGTGGAATCCTGAAAATTCCTTGTTGATGTTCATAAATACTGTGTCTATTATATCTCTTTAATAAATGGTGTGGGAGAAACCAGACAGCCATGCACAAAAGAATGAAACCGGATCACTATCATGCACCACACATAAGCATTAACTCAATATAAAAATTTGAATGTAAGACTTGAAATCATAAAACTCCTAGTAGAAAACAAAGGTAATAAACACTTTGACATCTAAGGCTGTCCTTGCCTCCAATGCCCCAGCTCAGTGGGAAACTCCCTGTCCAGCAAAATTTTCAGGATCATGGATGAGAGGACAAATTTACCGAGGACACTGTATTTTGTCTGGAGGGAGGAGACAAAATCTCTCTAGTGGAGAAGAGCATTGAAAACTTTCTCCTGGTCCTTTTTATTGAGGAGGGAATTTGGGAGATTCATAAGATCAAGACTTATGAATCATCAATAAGCCTTAGATGCTTGAGTTACAGTTGACAATTACCGATCACAGATATCAATGTAAAGAACACAGCGACCATTGTGTGTCAGGGTCTGTTAAACATCCTGGCATCACGCTGACATCAGGTGCAAGGCTTTATAATTTTCAGCTACACACTGTTTATAGTTAACTAAGAGATAAGAAAAGCAGAGCAAGCTCTAAAGCATAATATGCATTCTTCAAATGCAATTTCCATGGGGACCTCCTGAGTGGCCTTCAAGTCATGTCTGCCTCTGCCTTCCTGGTTTTCCAGTCAAGTCTTATAGGCCTCTGGGGGGAGTGGGTAGCTTGCAGCTGGGCTACATTTCTTGAAACCACACAGAACGGTCCCCTACAGACATCAGTCTTGTCAATGAGTGTTTGAATCTCAAAAGACAAAAATAAATGAGACCGCATCAAACTAAAAAGTCTGCATAGCAAAGAAACTTATCAACAAAATGGAAAGGCAGCCTATGACAGGAGAATATCTCTGGAAATCATATATCTGATGAGGTGTTAATATCCAAAATATATAAAGAAATTCAACTCAATGGCAAAAAACAAAAACAAAATGAATTCAGTTAAAAAATGGGTAGAAGAGTCAATAGGTAAGAGTGAAAATGGTAAAGGGAATAAGAAGTGCAAATTTTTAATTCCATAACAGTCATGGGGGTGTAAAGTACAGCATAGGAAGTATGGTCAGTAATATTGCAGTAACTCTGTAGGTACTGAAAATATTAGGTGGAATACTTGGTGAAGTGTAACTTGGTGACTGTGTAACTACTGTACTGTACACCTAAAACTAATGCAAAATAATATTTAATATAAACTGTAATGAAAATAAAATAAAATAATTGATAGATCTGAATATTTTTCTGAAAGTACACAGAGTTGAAAAGATGCTGAATATCCTAATCATCAGGGAGATGCAGATTAAAACCACTCTGAGATATCACTTTACACCTTTTAGAATAGCTATCCTCAAAAAGACAAGAAATAATGAAGGTTGATGAGAATGTAGAGAAAAGGGAACCCTTGTGCACTGTTGGTAGGAATCTAAATTGGTGCAGCCTCTAGGGAAAATAGTATGGAGTTTTCTCAAAAACTAAAAATAGAACTATCACATGATCCAGCAATACCACTTCTGGGTATTTTATTTGGCCATAAAAAAGAGTGAAATCTTGCAATTTGTGACAACAGAGTTGGAACTTGTGGTTATGATGCTATGTAGTAAGTCAGACAGAGAATGACACATACCTCATGATTTACCCTATAGGTAGAATGTAAAAAACAAACCACCACCATCAACAAAAATACTCAGATCATAGATACAAAGAACATGTTGGTGGTTGCCAAAGGTGGTGGTTGGGACAAAATGGATAAAGGTGGTCAAAAGGTACACAGTTCTGTTATAAAATAAATAGGTCGAAGAGATGTAAAAAAAAGAAATATTGTATCTGTTGCACACAACTTTTTACTAAACAGCCTTCTTAGATTCAAAAGAAGAGACCAAACCTTGCCTCTAGGAGGGGAAATATTCATAAGGGAATGCAGCGTACTGATAATTGAGACTCTTGGTTCCAGGATCAGAGGGTCTTCAGGTAAGTTAACAGAGCAAACTTCATTTTAAGGCTTTTCGTTCAAGTGAAATATCTCAGTTATAAAACTTCAGAGCATGAAGTTCTATTAAATGCCGTTCTAGTCCAATTCTTAATTTTACAGAGCAGGAAACTTGGACATAAAGAGGTTACATGATTTTTCCAGGGAAAGCAGGCTGGTTTCTACACAAGCTGTAATGTGTAATGTCGCCTCTGTTGAAATGTCACCGCCCCAGAGAGACATTCCCTGCCAGGGTCACTCTCTGCACACCTTGCCCTGCTTCATTTTTCTTTCTTACTACTGCTGCTTTGCTATTTGTTTCCTAACAGAACCTCTAGAAATGGAAACTCCCAGAGAACAGCCATTTCTTGTTTTAACTGTTTTATTCTAGCTGCCTGGCACAAAGTGTGTGGTCAGTAAGTATTTTTACTGACTTAATCAATTTAAGGCTTAAATACGGTAATCCATATTTCAAGTTTAATTAATTCTTTAACTACAGTGATTTATGGGGGAGCGGGAGGTTTGCAATGTCTTTAGTTTTTTGTGTGTTGTTATTTTGTCTGGGATTAGTTAATTGCTGATGTGGGAGTTAAATGTCCTGAAAGGCTCTAGGGTAATGCTCTGGGGACTGGAATGAGAAAAATGGGTTTCTAAAATGGGCCAGTGAGAAACGAGAGGGAGAAAATTGCATGTGGGGAGGTTATTTTTTCTTTCATTGTTGTTTATTGTGAGGGAATGATTCTTTGAGCATTTGTAGAAAATTGGGTGATTTGTAGAGTAGATTTCTCAGATCTAAAATTGAATGGATAGCATCAGGCATATAGGTTTGTGGTGAGATTTAAATGAAATACTATATTTCAGGCCCTCAAGGTGGCATTTAAAATAAAGTTTGTTCTACTAATATCATAAACATGAAAATATCATAATTTAAATATGTATTTAGTATAATAAACTCCCCTATTACATTGGAAATATATTTTTAAAACTTGTCAGTGTCTGTCTGTTAGGTATGGACAGTTAAAAAATGGAGTTTCTGAATCACCTTAATTTATAACACATGCACAAAAAGGTTGATCTGGGGTGTTCTTTTTTTAATATTTATTTATTTGTTTGTTTTATTTTTTAGAGAGAGGGGAAAGGAGAAAGAGAGGGAAACATCACTGTGTGGTTACCTCTCACTCGCGCCCCCAGCTGGGGACCTGATGTGCAAGCTAGTCATGTGCCCTGACTGGGAATCGAACCAGCGATACTTGGTTCGCAGGCTGACACTCAGTCCACTGAGCCACAGCACCCAGGACTGGGATGTTTTTTGATTTAAAGTTGAGTACATCATTTACCAACATTACCACCTGTTAAGCCTATAATCTCTCCTTGTCCCCACTTCCCATTGAAAATTAGCCTCAGGATGCTAACTCTGGAGTCTCTTTACCCTAAAGAGCATGGAGTCCCGTGCACAGGTACTCGTAATACTCCAATAACGTGAAGTAACACAAGTCTCTTGATGGGTTCAGTTTGCAGCATTCAGTCCAAATGTGCAAGTCTTTGAAGTTGAGTTCAAATCACAGAGAACAGGCATCTGCCCATTTAGTGTTTGCTTCATTGAACAACATGCAACAGATAGCACATGTGCATTGTGTTGACTATTCAGGTCACTAGGTTTCGCTTTTCTCTGGATGCAGTTCCAGAGAAATAGATAAGAAATAAAAGCATTTACTAACTTGAGATAATTAATTTTGATGGACACAAATCCTTTCACAATGTCTTTTCAAAATGATCTTCAACACATCATAATAAACAATGAATATTCCATAAAGAAACATTAATTATGGGATTTTAAGCAACTTTGTTGAGAAATTTTGTGCTGATCCATTTTGTGTTTAGGAAAGACATGCATTATATATGTGTGAGTTTTTTTGTTTTGGGGATTTTTTTTTTATTGTTTAGAGTTCTCTTTGCCTCAGCAGAGTACTTAACATGTAGTTATGATTTTTTCCTACTAATCAAAAATATTGCAGTAATTTTAATAAAAATTTTAATTAAAAGATGAGATTTTTTAGTGATTAACTTTCCCAGTAGAGCTTACTTAAAATGGAAGACTTGACTTCAGTATTCAAAGAACGATCATTTATATTTAAAATGCCTCTTTGTGGCAGTTTTAAAATGTATTCATAAATTTTATTATCTTTCTCTTGAATATAGACTGGCTTTAGTGACTTAATTCTAACAAATATGATGAAGCAGACCTGTGACTGCCTAGGCTAGGTCATTAAGAGCTGAGCCATTACCACCAGCTCTCTATGATTGTGTCTGTCTCTTTGTCTGTGTCTGTGTCTGTCTCTCTCTTTCTCTCTGTGGAGACACTCTCCATTAAGGCCCTGAGACTTCCTGTAAAAAATCTGACTTCCATAAAGACAGCATCTTGGAGAGACCTGATGAACAGGCCACATAAAGATTAAGGGAGGTGCCCAGGATCCCACAAGTCCCAGGCCCTGCTGGATGTGTGAGTTGCCTGTAGCCCCGGTCACTCATGATCTGAATGCAACACATGAAAGACCCCCAATGAACCTTACTGAGCTTAGCCCAGGTAACTCTTGGAGCCATGATAGAAAGTAATATGTATATATTTTAATTGCCTCGTTTTATACCAGTAAGTGTGGGGTTTGTTACACAGAGACAGACAACTCTGAAACGCTCTGTATATTCTAAAAGGTCCTCGTGATGAACCTGTTTGGTGACTACAAGTGGAGAAGTCCAAAACTGGAATGCGCTTCCCACCTCACCCTTTTGTGGCTCCTGGAAGGAAATACTTCAGTTCTCTAGGGGATTAGGTACCAGGTCACCACAATATCAATTCCTGTTTTACACTTTCATATGTCAATATTCTAAAAAGAATTAAATTACTTTGATATTGTCATTCTACTACTTTATTTCCATATTAATTGAAATGTTTGATCATTGCTTCTCTTTTAATTTCAAGTTAGATTAGGATTTCTTATCTTTACATTTTAATTGCAAGATGTCCCATTATATTAGATCCCAATGTGAAAGAAAGGTACTGACAAATATTATAAAGATGCTGATTTTAAGATATAATTCAATATCAAAGATGTTAAAATGGGAAAAGTGTACCTTAAATATGGATACAATATGATATTTAATATTGATACTCTCATATTCTAGCAAAGAATATTAACCATAAAAAAATTAAGACGGGCTTCATGGAATGGTGCACAAGTTGGGTGAGTCCGTTCTAGGGCCTTTCATTCCGCTGTATGGACAGCTGAACCCCAGTTCCACAGCAGTACCTTTCAAATGTCCATGTATTTCAGAATCTAAAACTGAGGAGCTGAAAGAAAAGGAATTCCAAGAAGCATAAATAAATCCCAGGAATTGTGATGTTTAGTGTAAGTGAAAGGGCTGAGTTGTGGAGAATTCAGAAATTCCCCTATGGGGAGAGGAAAATATGTGAGCTATGAGGCTCCATCTGTGATGTTGGGAAGGGCAGGTTCTCCAAGAAGGGGACATGAGTATACAAAGGTGAGAAAGCACAAATAACATGAGTGCTGTTTTCAGAACAGAAGCTGTGTGTGAAATTGATTGTCCCAGCATGCTGAGAGACTGGAGTCAGGAAAACTAGTTATAAGTGCCAGGTGATGTGCTTCATGCTCAAGTTAATGACAGTTTGCCATAGGGTAGTGGCTAGGCTAATGGAGAAGAGTAAAGGGCCTGGAAATAGTAAGAGCATAAGTATATCTATTTGACTGTTTTCAGAATTGATTGTGTCTCAAAATACAACACAAAAAAAAACAATAACCAACTACTTTGTGGGTATTTGTGACCAAAAATGTGCACATTATTTTGTTACTCTAGATTATGTGTGCAAGCCTTTGAGATGAAAGAACAGATTGAAGAAAAGATAAAACAGTCTTTGAACGAAGAAAAGCAAAAGCAAAAACTTCAAAACTCTTGTCCAAAGTAGATGATTGGTCCCCAACGATACTCATAGTATAAAAAGCCAAGAAACGTACCAATCCAGTTACTGAAACCCAACAACTAGGACAGGAGCATCACTGTCAAGCTGTGAACTAAGATCCTAGATTGCCACCTCCTACAGTGACTAGTCTTCCCTGTCCTTGTAGCCCCTGCCTTATCATATGCTGGTTAAAACAAAAAATAAAAAATTGCTGAAAATTTTATAATACAAAAAGTAAGGAATTGCTAAAAATTTCATAAAAGCCCCAATGCCATGAGGCCTTATCAGTTCTGTTCCTGATATTTTGAACAATTACAATAATGTATATTATATACACTTATTCTATACTTACACTTAATAAAGTATTTTAGAAAAACCCCATCTCAGAAGGTTACATATGGGATGGTTTCATTTATGTGGAATTTATGAGAGGATAAAACTGTGACAGAGAACAGACCAGTGGTTGCAAGTGCTGAAGCGTGAGGGGAGAGCTGACTACACACGGCCTGGGGAGGTTTTTTTGGGTGCTGGACATGTTCTGTGTCTTTACTGTGGTGGTGGTTGCACAAATTTATACATGTCTTAAAATTTATAGAACTGTACATAAAAGGTTAATTTTACTGTCTGTTAATTTGAAAATAAGAATTTAAAAATACGAAAACTAAAAGTAAGGGAGAAGATGGACTCATGGTAAAAACTAAACAGAAACTTATAGAGAGGATAAGGGTGCTTGGGTAGGGAGTAATCCACAACAATACACTTCCAAAGTTCTCTGGATGTGCAAGAATAGTATATCATTGATAGATATATATAGATAGATTCGTCGTCGGCAGCCGTCCGTCTCGAGAGACGGTGGTGTAGCTTCTTAAGAGTCTATCTGCACCGCTGAGAATGGCTGTGCAGTCCGACTCGGGAGTGACATGGTACCTGTCTCCTCCCGTGTTGAATCGACATCTTGCGATGACGCTGGAGTGTCCTCTCCAGTGAAGCTGAAGCTACAGAGCCTGGGCAGGGTGATATGGAGGGTCTGCTGTTGCCCATGCAGCAGACCCCCCCTCTCTTCGCAGCTGAAGGATCCAAGGGAAAGACGGAGTCAATACAGCTTGGCTTCAGGTGCGCCGCAGGAGTTGCCGGTGTTGACTACAACGTCAAACCGCCTTAGGGACTCCGGCTCCGGATTTTCTGTCGGGGTTTACTCCCTTAGCCTTTCCCCTGAAGAGGTATGCCGCAAGGCAGCGGAGGTTTTTTGGAGTCAGAGTTTTCCTTCTCTGATGTGCCCTGACTGGAAGATTGAGCCAGCGACACTTAGCTCGCAGGCCGACGCTCAATCCACTGAGCCAAACCAGCCAGGATGATATAGATAGATAGACAGAGACATACAAGGTAGGGAAAAAGTAGGTTTACAGCTGTTCATATAGATAATGAAATAATATATAATAATATAAGAATAAACTGTTTCATATACTCACAACTGTAAACCTACATTTGCCCCCCCATGTATGTGTGTCCATATAGGATACATATGTGTATGTATATGCACACACATATATGCATACATGTACACATTTATAGTTGAATTACCGTTAATGAAAATGATATGTTACTTCTAAAGTATAAAATTTTATAATCAGTATCATCTAAAGAAACATATCATAACACTTCAGAGATGATCCCATGGTTTGTATGTTGTTCTCTAGGAATGGATCTGTGGCATGAACTGCCCTGTATCACCTGAGAAATAATCAAATAAAAATTCTACACAAACCAGGAATGGCAATAGAAAGAGGAAGTGCTGCCAAAGTTTTAGCCACTGCTTTTGATTTTACTTCTACATAAATACACACGCTTTCTTCATTGATTTCTATCTTAAATATTAGATTAATTTAATTTAATTTAATTTAAACAAGCTGATATTAGATATCCTGTCAGGGCAATTGGTTGGAAATGAATTGTCTTAAAGAAGTAACTTAATTTATCTTCCAGTTGTGGTGTTATCTTTTTTATTATTATCAATTACCACTATTAAAGTGCCATTTGTTATGTTCAGTGCATGGTATGTATTGAATAGATTCTGTGAGCATTAGTGCTTTGTTTGAGAGCAAGAAGGCTCAGGCAGAGTGCTGAGAATGAGCAGGTGCTGAACACGGTCGGATATGCCAGAGCCTAGCACAGCTAAGGCACTCAGCACAGGTGTGTCCTCTTCCTTTCCTCCTCTGTGTACTTTAAAATTTTCTTTAGTCCTATGTTTCCTATCAGGGATCTCACCTTGGAAGGGAGCATCTTGAAAGACCTGTGAAATTAGGAGATTGGAAAGGTTTCAAATTTGTAGTTCTGGTTCCTCCAAAGTGGGAGGCAGGATTTATCACTCTATGATGTAATAAAAGATCATTCATAATTGTATCTAGTGCAAGGCCCTGAGGGATACAAGGGTTCTTGTATTCCATTTAACTGAGTGCCCTCCGATCACCTTTGATCTAAAATTCAGAAAACAACATGGTACAATTACTGTTTTGACATCTCATGTTATCCACAAGAGCAAAATTAAAATGCATAGGAAAAAAAATATATATATATATACCTGAGGTTATCAGATGTTGTGTATGGAAGTAAATCTGGATGGAATGAGAGAGAGAGAAGCAGATGGTATCATAATGTCTATTTTTAAAGCATTTCTTAAATGCATAAGTTTGCTAAAGGGGTTGTCTTATTATTTTTGCAACTGTTGATGGTGCAAGTAATAAGAATAGTAGATCTTTGTCACTGGTGTGCACTTTCAATTTATTCCTTAAATTTCTCTTTTTCTTAGATTTCACCTATTTGCTGGCTGCTCTAAGATACACTACTCCCACTCCTCCTCCTGGGCCCACCTGCGTCTCCCACAAGTGTTTAATTTGTCATGACGGTAGTCCTTTGATTGTCATATGATTAACATTTTTCAAAATTCAAGTTTGTTTCAGGATGCTTTGAGGATTTGATCAATAATATACATACAATTTAACAAATTTGTGTTTTGGAAATACCTTTTCCCAATCTGTGGCTTGTGTTTCTTTTCATGATAGTATATTTCAAAGAGCAGAACTTTTATATTTTAGTGACATTCTGTTTTTTATTTTTCTCTTTGATGACTCATACCTTTTGTGAGCAGGACGTTTTGCATAACTCAGGGTTATAAAGAGTTTCTCATGTTTTCTTCTAAAATTTTTACACATTGTTTTATATTAGGTCTGGGATCCCTTTAAGTTGATTTATTTTTGTATATGGTGTGAGGTTCTGTTTATGCATATTTCCACAAATATGTCTGGTTCTAATATCAGTTGTTGGGAAAACTTTCCTATGTCTAGTAAGTTGTGTTAGCACATTTGTCAGAAAGCAGTTGACTCTGATATATGAGTGAGCATATTTCTGAATTCTTCTATTCCCTTATTCTGTATGTATATTCTTATGTCAAAAGACACCACCTTGATGACTCTAGCTTCATATTAGGCCTCTAATGAGGTTGTATAAGTCCTTCAACTTTACTCTTCTTTTTCAACAAATTTTTAGAATTATTTTTGGTCCTTTACCATGCAAAATTTAGTCAACCTGTCAATTTCTAAAGAAATGACTGCTATGATTTTGATTAGTATTGCAGTGAATTTAAAGATTCATTTGGATACATCTTAATAACATTAAATCTTCCAATCCACACAATATATATATTTCCCTTTATTTTTTCACATCATTACCTTACAATTTTCACTGTATAAAACGAGGTTATTTTATGACATGCCTACATATTTCATATGCTTTGATATTGTAAATAGAGTTTTTTATATCAATTTCCACTTGTTTTTTGCAAGTACATATAAATCCAGATATAGTGGAAAGTACTTAAGAGAGCAAAAACTTTCTTTATTCTACTTAAATTGTTTAACTTTCTACTCATTTGTGTATTCATACTAATAAGGAGATTGTGATAACGGTACCGGTGACAGGGTGTAGCTGTATAATCTTTGGAGTTCAGTGGTCAGAAGTGCCCAATTTTGTGTATTATACTTTTCATGGAAGCATTTCCTTGGATGCCATTGATAATTCCTACTGAAGATTTAATTTTTTAATGCCACAGTGTAATATGCCACTTTGTGGTATGCACTAGCCTACAAAACATTTACATTTATCATGAATAATATCTTCCCCTAAATTTATCACTAATATGAGATTGGTGTTCTTACTTATGAAATTTTATGTAAATTTGCATAACATCAATTTGGTTAATGAAAAGGAGCTGTATAACAGCTAAAAATTCAGTGGTTTTGTAATGACTAATATTTACATTTCAGATATGAAAATATTCTCAGTGATTAATAATTTGGGTGAGCCACTAGTGTATTTCTGTAACTGTGGTTGTAATGCTTTTAGAATCAAGTTAAAACATAAGTTATATTTTCTTTGAAAATATTTGAGAACAAAATTGAGTCAATAAAATTTCTGATTGACTGTAATAATCCTTCTAATGTAACTCAGTCCACACTTGAAAACAAAGTACTCAGGGAAAACTGCATGCATCATTAGTGGTTTTTCTTAAGTTGATCTTTTTATCTTTTTTTTGTAGGATACTAAGTGTCAACATTTGAAATCTTCAACATGTATAACTCTTTAATCTACCTCATTTTAATTAATATCTTACTTCTGAACATAATTTTCATTCATTTAGTTTAATACATATTTGAACTTTTAAATACACATACCAAAATTGCTGAGAATATGAATTCAAGAAAGTTAGAATTAAATACAATTTAGCAATGGTTAGAATAATTAATTATTATAACATAGCAGTATTGAATATATCATTGTTGTTCTCTAAAACAAAAAACTATAAATTTTAGCAGCTTAAGCAATATATATTTTTAAAATGTTTATTTTTGATGAGTAATTATATTTTATTTTATTATTTACTTATGCTTTTTAAAGTTATTTTTCAATTACTGTTGACATACAATATTATATTTGTTTCAGATGAACAACATAGTGATTAGACATTTATATACCTTATGAAGTAAAAAGTCTAGTACTCATCTGATACCATACATAAGCATTACAGTATTATTGACTATATTCCCTATGCTATATTTTGCATTCCTGTGACTATTTTCATCAGCAGCAATTTGTACTTTGTAATCCCTTTCACCTTTTCTACCCAGTCCTCCAACCTGTATCCCATCCGGCAACCATTAATTTGTTATCTGTATCTATGAGTTTGTTTCTGTTTAAAGAAATATTCATTTATTATCTATGGTTCCTGGGGGCAAATTGGATCTTGTTTTTCATAGTCTCTCACAAAGCCTGAAACACGTTCTGCAGTCTCATCTGAAGATTAGACTGGTGCTCACTAAGTTGCTGTTAGTAGCATTGATTTCCTCCCAAGTTTTCAGACTGTGGTCCTCATATCCTCATTGGCTTTTGGTAAGGGCCTTTTCTCAGTTTCTTGCCGTGTTGACCTCTTCAGTGAGGCAGCCTGCTTCATCACAGTGTGCAAGCAAAGAAATAATAGAACGAGTCTCCTAGCAATAGAAACTCACAAGTATTAACTGAATTATGGATATGGCATCTCATCAGTGTCACCTGTTATTGGTTATAGAGAAGTCATTCCTGGGGAAGAAATTACACAATACTATGGATACAACAGTGTGGAGGATCAATCATTGGGGTTTTAGAGACTGCCTACCATGTAGAAATAATAATGTGTTACACAATCCAGGTATCATTTGAATCTTTTGCTAGACTGCCTGAAATTCTTTAACCTAGTATTGTTTCTTTGAAGAATTGTAAAGTCATACTGTGCTTTTAAAAAATTTTTACAATGTCATCAAAATTTCTTTTCAAGCAAATTTCTCTTTAATTCAAATTGCAGTATAATTTATGACAAATCTCCAAAACACAGTGTTATAAATACAGACTAAGATAGTCATTAGAAACTTAATGGAAGGAGGTATAACAGAAGTCAAGATATGATTTTACTCAAATTCTTTTCCTGCCTTTTACTTAATATCTCTGAGACTCTTTCTTCTTTTTCAAAAGAAGATAACAATGGCATCCTGTTTGATAATTTTTACAATTTACAAAAGATAATAATAATAAAGCACTTATCATACTGGTACACATTAATTGTTATATAATGGGTTTTACCTGTAATAAGCAAACTGGAGTTGTTTGCTTATTTTGGAACACTTTTACTGGTAAGATGGTTTATTTAAAGTGGTATTTAAATGAAAATAGAATTGAAATGACAGACTATTAATCAGTTACTGAATTGTGGACTACAAAGGAGCCAAGATTTACTGAGAAGCTTCCATGGACCATTTATATACCCAAATTTAATATTGTTAAAATGTCCATACTGTTCAAAGTTATCTACAGATTTAATGCAGTCTCTATTAAAATTCTAGTTGCATTTTTCACAAACACAGAAAAAATCCTGAAATTCTCATGAAACTATAAAAGACCCCAAGTAGCCAAAGCAGTCTTTAGAAAGAACATAGATGGAGTCATCATAGTACCTAACTTCAAACTATATTACAAAACTATAGTAATAAAAACAGTATTATACAGGCATGAAAGCAGGCAGATAAATGGAACAGAATAGAGAGCCCAGAAATAAACCGGTGTGTATAAAATCAACTAATGTTTGACAAAGGCACCAAGAATTAAACAATGTGGAAGGGATAGTCTTTTTCATAAAAAATGTTGGGAAAACTGGATATACTTGTGGAAAAGAATGAAATTGAACCCTTATGCTATCCACAAAAATCAATAACTCAAAACATGTTTAAGATTTAAAGAGCTGAAATATAAAACTCCTAGAAGAAATAATAGAGAGATCCCTGGCCAGTGTGGCTCAGATGGTTGGAGGGTTAGCCCGTAGACCAAAGGTCATGGGCTTGATTCCCAGTCAGGGCACATACCCAGGTTGTGGTTCAATCCTTCCTAGGGGCGCCTATGAGAAGGCAACCAATAGATGTTTCTCTCTGACACCAATGTGTCTCTTTCTTTCTCTGTTTCTAAAAGAAAAAAGATCATAGAAAGCTCCCTGACAATGGTCTTGGTAATAACTTTTTGTATAGATATCAAAAGCAGTGACAGTGAAAGCAAAAATAAACAGGTGGAACTATATCAAATTTAAAAGCTTGTGTACAGCAAAGGGCCATCAACAAAATGAAACTTAATTTACTGAACAGGAGAAAATATTTGGAAACCATGTATCCGTTAAGAGTTTCATAGCCAAATATATAAGGAACTCATATGACTTAATAGCAAAATAACAAATAACCTGATTAAAAATAGGCAAAAGACCTGACTACACATTTTTGCATAGAATATATGCAAATGGCAAACAGGTGCATGAAACGATGTTCAATATCACCAGTCATTAGGAGAATGCAAATCAAAACCACAATGAGATATCACTTAACATCTGTTAGGTTGGCTATTATCAAAAAGTAAAAATAAATAAATTAATTAAGTGTTGGCGAGGATGTGAAGAAAAAGGAACCCTGTACACTCTTGGTGGGATTGTAAGTTGCTACAGCTTCTAAGGACAACAGTATGGAGGTTCCTCAAAAAACTAAAAGTAGAACAGTTATGTGATCCAGCAGTGCCACTTCTGGGTATATAGGCAAAGGAAGTGAAATCTGTATCTGGTTGAGATATCTTTGCTCTTACGTTCATTGCAACATTATTCATGATAACCAAGATAAGGAAACTACCTAGGTGTTTATTGATGTTAAGAAAATAAGAGAAGTTTTCCATTCTTTTAAGCTTTACATACTCTCTTTTCTCTCATATTCACAAAGCCTGATCTAACTGTATTAATTATATAACTATACAGACATTACTTGACGTAGGGCCTCAGAGAGCCTTGTTCATCAGTAACCAACAGTCCAATTAAGTCTGTTTATAAGCCTCTCAACACGTTCTAGAAAGAAAACAAATAGGTCTTTGAGACACATTGTATCTCCTTCCCTCTGCCCATCTCTACCACAGCCACAGTTTCCTGCTGAGGAAACTGCTATAACCAATGCCTGGCACTTGTAAATTGACTCTATGCTACATTTGCAGCTTAATTTTAGTTGCAATACGAGCTTTCCCTTTCCAATGTGCATACTATGTTTCTCTCTCTCTCTCTGAGAGGGTGAGAATGCAGGTGATACAGCCTGTTGGCCCAGTTCAAATGAGAGCCTCACACTTTGTAGCTGTGCAAGCTAAATACCGTGATGTGGACTCCTGGCACAGTTAAATAATGCATTCAGTTAATGAATTAATGAATTCATAGAAATTATTATATGAATGTTAAAACCATTATAATAATGCCTAGACATATTGTAATCAGTGTATTTCCTTTTTTCTACCTGTCTGTTCATCCTTCCCTTCCTCCTACTGATTTCTTATTTTTTATTAATTGCCATGTTGTTTAATTAGTAAGCATATATCATATATTTAAGAACCACAGTCACCTACTGAATTAATGACTCTTCTATGCTCTGAAAGGAAGCATAATGTAGGGTTTTGATATTGGATAGAGGAGAAATGGGAAAAATAGCTCCATAATATGTATCTTCCCTTAATCAAATTTTGAAACTCTCAACTTTCGAATGAGTTATAATTTAGTCTGTATTCTCTGTTTCCATATTAAGAGAGTATACTTCTTCCCAAGTATTATTATTATTTTAATTTTGTGTTTTTTAAGTGTAAAAAATGTGCTTTTATTGCTGTTCTTACATAAATTTCTAGCCCTGTTTGAAGAATATGCAACCTACTGAATGGAAACATGTCCCCAAGGAACCAAAGGAATGCCTCTGGGAGCCTCTGTTTCAGCAGCCTCTGTGGATTCCCCCTTTCCTCTCTGACGGAAACATATACTGTCGACACTCCTGGCACGTATGAGCCTTTTCAAATGGAGTGGTTTGATTTTAATGACCACATACAGTTTTCATGTAATAAGTCCGCTTTGATTCAGAATTCCCATCACAGCTGTTAGTCAAGGCCCTGCTCGTCCCCTCCTTCAGCCTGACCTAAGGGATGGAGTTGTGTTGGTGAGTCACCAGCCTTGCTGGCTGTCTCCATTCCTTCTCTTAGCTGCTCTTGGCTTCTTTAGTGCTGCACCCAGGGAAGAAGGCCCTTGAGGAAAAGCAGTTGTGCTAATACCGGAGACCTTCATAGTGGCAGGCATCCCAAATGTTGGTTCTGCACAGACTCCTGGTTTCTGTAGTTCTCATGACATATTTATGCATTCTTGGGATTTCCCCTCCAAGTTACTTCTATGAACAAAAGACACCCAACATCTTTTGTCTGTGATCTCCTCACCCCAGCATGTAGCCCTTTGGGGCTCGATCCCACTGAAAAGGCTCAGGCTCAGTTAACTTTGGTGTTGTCCTGGTAGCCTCTGGGAACTTTACACTTGCTTATCTCCCCAAAGTAAGGACAGACAGACTTAGCCCATCTCACCCTCTTCCCTCACCCTGCCTGTGATGACTGCTCCATGCTGCATCTGTTTTCAGATTTCTCCAAACACACGAGACCAGTGTGAGCTTCTGGTGCACGTGTGGCCTTAGGCTCAAGGACACCTGCCAGGTGTCAGAGAGTCCTCTGATTGTTTCTGTTCTGGATACCAGGGTGGGCTCGTGGGTGCAGCTAGCAGGCGAGCAGGTGCGTCGTATATCTCAGAGGGGACCTTGAATATGTCCTCAGTGATGTGGAGGATGGAAGTAGTCTTCCTCTCTGCTCTCTCAAAGTTAGGACCAGAACCCTCACCTTTTAACACGTCTGGGAAGAGGACTCTTACAATGAGAACCTGCTTTGAGCTTTGGCTAAAATTCCTGACAGCAGAAATTGCTTCATTGTTTGTCCTGTTTTACCAACCAATTGCTGGCACAAGCCCTGTTACCTGATTTGACCAAATGTGCCACCGACTACCACTGCTTTCATGTGAGGTATATATTTACCATTTGACAGAATCAGAATTAAAAATTGGGATTATCATCCAGTAATGTTTATTATGCAGCACAAAGAACAGCTGATATATAATCAGAAGAACTCAGTTTGAGTCTCATAAGGATTTTATAAGATAAAATTCATTAGTAGCTGTCAATTGCTTAAAACAGAATTTGTTCAATGACATATTTTATTTAAGCATTTGCTATTATTAGCATAATTATGTAAGGAGGTATGCGATGACAGTATTTTCTACAAGTTTAATATGAAGAGTAAATAAAATAATATAGGTGGAAGTTCTACATTAATGTTGATATTAAATAATATACACTTTTATTTATTGGTACAGAAACTTCACATTTCTCTGTGGTTTTTAATTAATTTGTATTTATTTTCCTTTTCATTTTATTTTCGACGATTCTCATGTGATTTCTACATCTGGCTGTATATCACTTCTTAGTTAAATCTTTCTCCTCTTTTTAATGAAACTGCATTTTGTTGGGATTTTGGTTTTTAGCTATAATTTGCAGATATAGCTTCTTTAGCAAGTAGGATCCTGGCATCCACAAAATTCTCATTAACAAGAATCCTACGAAATCAGAGGAAAGCTTAAAAATAAGTCCTTCAAACAATATTTACCTTTCATAATATAAATCTATTAAATCAACCCTGTTCAATTATAATTTAGCTCCAGTTTATTGTAATAATGAAAATACAAACTCATCAATCTTGTTTAGAAATATATTGTAACCTTACAACCAGAATTACATTGTTATTTCTGCAGTACTTTTATTTGATATTTTATTTCACTTTGATCAAGTGGAAAAAACTCTGTATATGGCCAAATTTTCAGAGTCCTTCCTAGAGTGAGAATGGGCATTTTTAGCAAGATCCTTGACATCTTCCCATTAAAACTGCAGCTTAGATATGATTCAAAGTAGCTTCGTTTTAAGCACCTCTGGCTCATCCTTTGCTCTGTAACTCTCCCTTTTCATTGCTGAGTGCTATTGACGTGGCTTTTCCAGTGTACCACGCAGCTATCCATCCCATCAGCCCACATGCTGTCACTACTGCCTGCAAACTTTAAGGCACATTTTGGACAGACCTTCCTCACTGTCATAAAGCTATTTAAATTAGCAGCATATTACAGTATTAATACATCCATCAGTGAATCCCCACACACATGGACATGTGTGTCCATTGCCTGCCACATCTTATAATTAAATGTGTGCCCAGTGGGAACTCAGTGCTCTGCAGTGTCAAGATGTCTTCACTACTTATATGTGAGATTCCTAATTGAACTGTGTATGAACACAAAAATGTATTCTGTTTCAAAGTATACACATATTTACTACTCATTTTAAAATATGCATTGGTATAATTTAAAATGTTTTATGTACTACTGAATTGAACCTGCAAGTATTTGAGCTTCATCGATGTTAAAAAGACATATGATGGACAATCATAGATGTCTAAAATATAATACATAGATGATGAAAATATATGTCAAGTATAAATAAGTAAGCAAGCATAAATTTAAAAAATCAAAAAATTAACATAATGGTTAATTCTATTAGGAATTTTACAGTAGCTGTAAATAGATTTTGCTTCTCAAATAATTATGCAGTTTCTTATGCAATTTACTTGGAGTAGTAAGTATGCCCATCAATTATTTGTGGCAAAGCATTAAAATTATAACTTCATAGTATAGCTTGTTAACAGTTGAATGAAAATACTTATGAAAAATGTTCTAGAACAGTTGTGGACTATTTTAGAAAGTCGATGCTAACTTAAAAGAAAATATAGGTATCACCAAAAGTATTAGTTGCTAGGGAAATATTTGGATATGTATGTGAATTCATTCAAAACCCAAATAAGAGCAGAATTAGTTGAATCCACTTCTGTAATTAGTAGTGGGGAAATTACAATTACTCAAGCTATTGCACTGATAAATTAACAGGGAACACTTTAGGTTGTGAAGACATTCCAGTGTTTGAGTGGCTGAGGCAGAGCTATGCTATTTCACTCTATTGTGTGCGACTGTACTACTAGTAAGATTCTTAAAAAGCCCAACTATATGGCTCTATGAAGGTGTATATCTGAGTACGTGTGTACATGTGTGTACATGGGGAGATGGTAGTTCAGATTGCTTTGGTCCCATAAAGCAGGAAAAAGAGAATTGAATAATCATGGGAATTTATTTTACATATCTGAAAAATCCACTAGTATAATGGGCTTCAAGCTTGGTTTGATCAGAGATCCGTAACATATCTGTGTGATTGCCTTCATTTTGTCCTCTCCTAAGAGGAAACTTGATCCCAGGATGCCGTCATTATCATAAATCAGAGGCTGCAGTAGTAGTGGGTCTCACATTTCCAAATACATCATCCAGAGAAAGGTATCTATCTTCTTGTCCTTCTTCTCCAAATGAAAGTGCTCAAAAATGCTCTTATATTCCTGTCTTAGGTTTTGCTCACATCTGAGGTCAGTAGAATGGCCTGCTTGGATTGTCTTAGATTTGGGATACTGACCCATCCCTATACCAAGTTTTGTTTCAATGTGGTGGTTAAGTCAGTTCAAGGAGAAACTCAGGGCTACTGAAAAATGGGCTAGGAATGGAATAAATGCTGAGGTAAACCCCACAGTGTCTGCTGGTGGGGATAATGGGAAATAGGAAGCTGGAAGGGCCAACAGGGGCCATATTAAGTCAGCCTCAGAGTAGTTTCTAGGCTTACAGTTATAAAAAGATGGATAGGATTTGGACCTATTTCCAAACTGATCTATTAACTAAAGAATATGTTTTTCACAGAATTAAAAATGGTTTACTATAACATAAGAATAAAAATAAGACTAGAATAGCAAGGATTGCAAACAGAGTAAGGGTACTGATATTCCACTATAATTAATACAATTAATTTGATTCCTGCCGTTATGATGCCTTCCTATATTTATTCATGTCAGTGTTCTCATCTTTATTCACTCCAAATAAGAGAGAAATATCTCACCCCACAATTCCAATTCACTTTCTCTGATTGATATCCCCTACATGACTGGACATCTATGTTTAGTATTTATTTCTCTTCTCTAGAAGGGACCTCCATGAGGGCATAGATTTTGGACTGTTTTGAACATTGAATTGGAATCACTATTCCACTTGGTATGTGTTTAATAAATATTTAATGGATACATTACCATATATCCTTATATTATGTTACAGAGGCACTTGAAATTTATGAGGATGGCATTTGACTAAAGATTTATAAAGAACATAATGACTAGAAGAACACTCACGTATCTTTCTCAGGAGGCCATGTCTGATGCTATTCCAAACCTAGTCTGTCCATCCAAGAACAGTATTAGTCTTCCCATACTGCAATAATAAAATACCACACACATGGTAGCTTAAACAACAGAGGTATATTCTATCATGGTTCTGGAGCCTATAAGTCCAAGACCAAGGTTCTGGCCAGTTCGTTTCTGGTTAGGGCTCTCTTCCTGACGTGCAGGTGTCTACCTTCTTGCTGTGTCCTCACAAGGTCACATTCCTATAACCTCATTTACCTTTATTTCTTCTTTCCTCAAAACACAGCCACACTGGGGGTTAGGGCTTCAACAGAAGACTTTGGTGCAGGAAGTGGAGGTGGGCACAAATATTCAGTCTATAACAGTTTACCTGCAGGTCCAGTGTCTAGAAGGAGGTTGGGCTCCTAAACCTTATAGAATGACAACAAAACTTAATATCATGTGATTTTGCTGAACAGATAACTCTTATTATTGAAATTAAAGAATTCATGAATAGTTGTGTCCTTTATCTATAAATGCCAAAATGAAAATAAATCAGAAGCTTAAATCACTTTTTAGCACTTAAGCAATGCATAGTATAAAACAAAGGCATCATTGGGACCCTGTCTTATACAAATTGAAATTGGGTGCATGTGGATTTTAAATGCACAAAATGCATTTTGTGCATTTGTGCATTTTGTGCATTTGTGCATTTGGCCACTTAAATCTTGACTTATGCAAAAAGAACGTCTGATGGCCTATTTGATTTATTTGTGTTACTACATCATCTTCTTCATGACAGTCTTTTAAAAATCGAACCTAGGATCAGGTAGTTGTATAACATGTGCACTCAGTCAGGGAACTCGGGATGGTGATGCAGTAGCCCAGTCCTGTCAGTGATGGTATTGACCCATTAAACTGAGCCCTGGAGTTGGGGGTTCAAGTTTCCAAGGCAGTATTTAATCACTTTATCAGTATTTAATACTGTCTACCCAATTCTCAAGCAGCAATGTAGGGCTGTGGAGAAAGCATGGCGTTTGGGATGGCAGGCCAAGGTCAGATTTTAGCTCAGCTGCAAATTATGGGAGGAGGTTTGTACACATGACAATCAAGTCAATGCCATCAGGTTCAATTTCCTCAGTATCTCTTACATGCTCCAGGAGCACCTGCTTCCTAGGAAATTCAATAAACATTTGTTGGCTGAAAAAACATTGTATATTTTTAGTAATGTTTCTTTAATGTAAACTTTTCATTTTAAATATGATTTCTTATGGCTTAGAATATAATGAGCATATCTAACTCAAAACATAAACTACAGTAAAGTTCAGATGATTTGTACAAAATATAATATGGATATAGATAAAGGAATCATTTTTATCATTGCATATCACAAAATATATCTTTCTTTAAAAATAGATGAGTAAATACTGGCTCCAGGTTTAACAAATTTACCCTAGGATTTGAAACATACATTTAAAATGGTATGACAATACTTAATTAGTTGACTTAAGAGGTTCATTGCTTTTCATTTTAATCAATATCATACCTGTTTATACACACACCCACATACACACACCAGTAATTTGGTTGCTCTCCAAATTATAATCATGCCTTCTACTAAGCACTAGAAACAAAGTTGTTTTTCACATTAATGAATTTTCTGACACAACACAATTGATGTAATTGCAAATTATATTTTATGCTCATTTTTTAATTTAGAAATCAACATTTATTAAAAGTAGTAATCTACATTTATAAATTTAGTGCAATACACATTTACTTTTCAAAACATTGCTTGAGGCGGTTTTTGATGTTTCTTATAATTTATCAGATTGCATTTTAAGATTAAGCTAAATTAATTTGTTATAGCAAATCTTTGAGAAAATTATGAATATCTTCCCAAATGCCACAACCATTTTTAATGAAGGCCTTTCTTTGTTTTTGTCATCAGTGTCACAGTTATTGTTAAATGCTTTTTAAGCTAATGTCATAATCTTAGCAATTTAACTCCAAGTAACATGATTGCTCAGATGACATCTTTAGCACATGATTAAGAAATGTACATCACACCATTTAAAACTACTGTATTTTATACTATATACAGTTTTCTTTATAAAACATAGCATATTATATGTAAATATTTCATATATTCAATAAAATGAAGTTTAACTTGGGTGCATCTGGCCTCACATTTAGTTCTTATATTTAGGATGCCAATTTTCTCTGAGCACATGATTTTCTCAATATTTAAAAAGTAGGGTATTATCAGGTTCCATGCTTTTGCTTAAGAGACTGACACTTTCTTTGATACATTTACTGGATCATTAAGTCCAGCATTTAAATATCTGATTGGTTTCTCAAGCTCTACTCTTCCACTGAGAACTGGCACGAGTCCACTCTCCCAATGCACTGATATTTTACAGTAGGGCTTCAGCAACCTCCCTCATACTCTGCACTTTTTTAACTGTTATTATTTGGACTTCACATTTGACAATAATTAATTGTTGTTTACAGTTTTGTTGTTATTGTTGCTGCTGTTGTTCTATCCAACTAAATTGTTAGGCGTCTATGAGCCACGTTCCATTCCCGTGTCTTGGTATAGAGTGGAACATTACCTTGTCACTGTACACTGGCGATAAAGCATTATTTGGTGATGAGAAGGAAGCACCTCTTGATGTTGGAGACCTGTGAGTCCATCCTACCTCATTTAGTCCTTTCCCTGGCACAGCATATGAACTTCTGCCATGGCACACTCTTTCTTTATTACATGCTAGATTCACGCTTTAAGGGTATCTGATGGAGGTGAGTAAATTCAGAGTTAGGTAATGAAATTATAAGCATGTTTCTTAATTTGTGATATAACCTTGTTAATATATAGTCTAAGAAAAGAGGACCGAGTTAGAATCCTGCCAATTTATTGTGAAAAACATTTACTGTGTTTAGAGCTTGAAAAAATCTGAGAGAGTCCCTCAAAATTTATCATTTTGAAAGTGAAATAATTATATGGGATGCTAGAATAAATAGCGTATTTAGAACTCAGTTGTCCTAAGAGGCTTAAAATAAGGACGTCATAGTTTTTTTTTTTTTTTTTAATTTTTAATTTTTGGCTTTTCAATTACAATTGTCCCATTTTCCCCCCTTTCTCTCCCCCACCCAGCCCACCCCTTCTTCCGTAATCATATGCCTCCCCGTTGTCCATGTCCATGAGTCATTTATACACGTTCTTTGACTAAACCCTTCCCTTACTTATGCCCCTTCTCTCCCTCCCCACTCCCCCCTATTGACTGCTATTCTGCTTTTTGTTCTATTTAGTTATTTTGTTTGTGTTGTTCTTTAGTTTCCTGTATTAGGTGATATCATATGGTATTTTTCTTTCTTTGCCTGGCTTATTTCACTAAGCATAATTCTCTCTGGTTCCATCCATGTTGTTGCAAATGGCAGGAGTTCCTTCTTTCTTTCTGCTACATAGTATTCCATTGTGTAAATATACCACAGTTTTTTGATCCACTCATCTACAGATGGGACGTCATAGTTAAAAACCTGGTTATGAAAAACATTTAGATTATCCATTCCTATCACAGAAAAGTTTGTGCTTTTACACTTTACATAAACATTTAGAATTCAGCTCCATACTCAACCTGCACCCTTCCCAGGGAGTTACATCCTGGGAATCCTCTTCCCCTGATAACCACAGACTGAAGTCTCCCCAAGCAGTCTTGGTGGTGACAGTTGTGACAGCTTTCCCTGCTTATTGTACTTGTACCATCAGTGAGTGGATCAAATTCATTTCCTTAGTATCTTCTTAAATAGTTTATTGGCTATTGTCAATACTCTCATTTCTATTTTCAACATCTTTTGTACTAATACATAGAATGAAATGTATTTATAACCATTGATCTTCTGGTCACATGACTATGGTAATGAAAATATGCTCTGTATTTCAGTACAAATTAGTTCTGCTGAAAGGTTTTTATTCTGTGTTCTGATGGATCCATGTTCTGATGGACCCATGTTCTGATGGATTCCATGTTCTGATGGAATGGATAACTAAAGGAGGATAAAATTAGTTTAAAAGAAGAAATCTCAGTATCAGAGTTGACAGGCTAGATCATTGTTCAGAGGCCAAATAATATGACATATGCAAGTTCTCAAGGCCTAACCTGCAATTTGAGTATGTGAAAAAAAGGCTCTGAAAACCAAAAGCTCTTTCATGTGTTCATAGAAAAGTCAATGGCAGCAAAATCTGACCTGGACTGATACACAATGTCTGCAGAAATATCAAGATGTTTGCTTACAAATACCACCCTAGACGCTCTTGGTAGGTGAGTCTTTCTAAATACAAAAGGATCTTAAAATAGAAACAGATACTATTCCAAGGATTCAGATAACCACCCGGGGAGCTTGGAAAAGATAAAGGTTACTCGTTTTTACTAAGAAAATGATGTGGTCACAATCAGACATTGAGAAATGTTGCTATGGTTAGGAAAATGTTGGTTGATGTGGCTAACCTGCAGTGAATGGCTGTGATTTATATATTTTTTTGGTGTTGGTACCTGTAATAGATGTTGGAAACCAGATGCAGGTGAGTCCAAGGTGGCAAACAGACCAACTAGAAGTGGGAATCTATTAAAATAGGAGCTACCTGGTTGTAACAGAGATGAACTTCTTGCAGCTATGAAAAGCATCACAGAACAGTTGGCATGAAACTGCTCGAAAGCCCAGAGCTACAGATAAATCCTAGGAGGATCTGATTCTAAATTAAAGAAATCCCAGTGAAAGTTAGGGTTGGTTTAAGTGATGATGGATCTTAGTGCTCATTGAACTGCATTGTTATTGCCTGTTAATGTCTCTATGCCCTCCAGACCGAGGCTCTGTGAGTATAGCAGTTTCCATCTATAGAGTTGAGGGAGGGGTTCTCAGCTCCAGGCACATGGCCTACCAGGTGGTGAGTGTTCATTTAATATTTGGCAATACGTGAATGATATGTGTGTGGTCATGCTTCAGTGACTGTACATCTGCACATTACATTTCAAAGCTACGATGTTTAATGTGTGGTAGAGGAGAAAAGAGGAAGAAAGGGGCCACATGCTTCCAGAATGACTTGGAGAGAGAAATAGGACTTATTTTCAACTACAGAGCTCATGTCATCTAAATTCTAATATATTATAGTACCTTTATCTGATGAGGAGTTTCCTATTTTTCTTTGTACTGAAGCGAAAAATAAGGGTGACAACCAGTAAGACCACATGACTTAAACACAATCAGGAGTAATACAAGTTAATTTATAGACTTAGCAGTTCTAATAATAATGACTTGTAATATATATTTCATAGAAAACCATGTCATGCATTTCCATTGTGTTAAGTGAACCTTTGGAAACATGCGTAAGTGAATTTGGTGCATGCCAATAAAACTGAACAATGTAGATTGGAACTGTGGGCTGTGGATTATATACCCCCACTCCTCTGGACTTGGTGACCTTGGAACCTTATTTGCTAAATTAATACTAGGGAATATTAACAATCAAAAGAAATAGAAGCATATGAGTATTATTTAAATTTAAAAGACCAACAAATGCAGGGACTTAAAGTTATGCTATAAGTACCAAATACTAGGAAGCAGACAATAGCAGGGATGATTTAAATGAGCTAAAGTCTCATTTATTAAAGTAGGAAGTAAAATGACAATTTCTAATTTGATACAACAAACATTCTTGACATATTATTTAGAGGTGTGGAAATAACCACTAGGAGAAGCACAGATAGAAGAACATTAAAGTTACCAGCATGAGTGAGGAAATGAATGTGGAAGGAGACGAAGAAGGAGGAGTTGCTTTCTAACACTAATCCTCCTGAACATTAAACATTTAATGTGCATGCACTATCTTAATAATATAAAATTTTAAAAGAGGTGATATAAGCTTTGGCTTAATATATCAAATTGATTCATGATTTAAAATATTTTTACAAGTTAATATATATTCCTTAGTAGTTTGAGAAATACAGGAAAGCATAAAAAAATAAAATCACTTCCGATCCATCCATTCAAAGATAATAGCTACTAGCAATGTAGTATTGACCCTGGAAATACCGCATCCCACACACATAACCCTCCCTCCCCCACCACAGTTTACTTAGTACAAGTGAAATTAGGAGGGTAATTATTAATCATCTTTTTAAAGGATAATTTCTTCATGATAATAAACATAATGATAACTAGTGTTATGGTAGTTATCCTTATGTGGTTTATATATATGTTCTTTCTTTTAGTTCCCAGTGCCAATGAGATAAGTGCTTTTACACTCTCATTTTAGAGGCGATGTAACCAAAACCCAGAGTGTTAGGACTTAACCAAGACATGTTGCTAATAAATGGCAGACTGGGGAAATGAACCCATTAAGTGAGTAAGCAGGAATAACAAAAGCTTAACTACAAACTTTTGATTGAGTATGTTCTACCTTATGAAATGTAATTAAGATACCCTTGACTTTAAAATTCCTTTAGGTATTCATTCTGTGTATTCAGAATATAATGTAGACTTTGGTTATCAGTTCCTATTGCTTTTATTTTCTTTAAATTATTAGAGGTACAATATAATGTATTTTTAAAAATATATTACAAATTTTAGAACAATTTATAACTATAGATAAATTGAGAAGATGGTACAGAGAGTTTCCATATTCTCCACAAACAGTTCCCTATTATTCATATCTTGTATTAATATGACATATTTATTACAATTAAAGAGACAGTATTGATTCATTATTATTAACTGAAGTCTGCACTCTATTCAGATTTCCCTAGGTTTTACCAAATGCCCTTATCTGTTCCAGGATCCCATCCAATATATCACATTACATTTAGGCTCTTCTGCACTATGGAAGTTTGTCAGACTTCTTTGTTTTTGTGAACTGTTCAGTGTTGAGGAGTACTGGTCAGGTATATTGTCGATGCCCTTTACTCGAATTTGTCTGATGTTTTCCTCATGTATAGGCTAGCTTTAGTGTACATGTTAATGTGACTTCTCATTGGTGGTGTTCACTCACCTGGCTGAGGTGGGGTCTGTTACATTCCTCCACCAGAAAGTGGCTGTTTCTCCCTCCCCATCCTCTGCCCATCAGGGGGTATTTCTCCCTCCCTATCCTCTGCCTGTCATCGCTATGTTCAGCCCAAACCAGAGAGGGGGAGATATGCTTCACTCTTTGTGAGGCTGGTGTAACTCTACAAATTATTTGGAATTCTTCTGAATTGGAGATTTGCCTTTTATCCCCTGTTGACTTATTCATTCAATCCTTTATTTATATTATAATGAGCACTTGGGTATTTTATTCTTTGGGTTAAAAACCAATACTACTTTGTTAATTTTGTTGGTTAAATTGTTCCAGCTTTGATCAAAGGGACTCCAACATTCCTTTGACATACACCTACTTTTTTGAGTAGCTTATTTCTGGCACTACAAGATGTGCCAGGTTCAGCTGTTTTTTCCTTCCATAGTCCGAATATCAGTCATTTGTTTAAAGAGCTCTGATTCCTTTTATTAAAATGGTTTTAGAAACCGAAGATATCAGGTGTGCTCATTGCTATAGAGTTGGCTTTGTTTTTAGGGCCTCTGAGGACAGAGCAAGGAAATATATGTGTGCATACCAGCCTGAGTAATACAATTCTCTATAAATATTTCTACAAGTACCAACCATGCATATTAGTCGGTGGGTACAGATCTATCTGAATGTTCCTATATGTAACCATCTGTATCTATATTAAGCTATACATGAGTTCATTTGATGTCTCTAATTCTAGTCCCTTACCACATGGATCATTCTAGCTGCCTCCTCTTGCTTATGTAATTTCCCACTCAAATATGAGAAATCTAGTTCAAACCATCTGCATCCATTTACTTAATTGTTCAACTACAGTTTACATGTATAGCAGGAGCATAATCGTTAACCTGTACCCTGTGGAAAATAATGGCTAGATTACAATACTTACAGACTCCACTCATTTCCATGGTTACTTAGGTCACCAGCTCTTTACCCACCTGATTCTGTGAGATTATTTCATGTGTGTAACATGCTTAGATTGCTGTGTCATAGACTTCATTCCATTCCCAGATGCCTTATCTCCTAAATTACTTTTTACATTTGCATGCATTAAGCTTCACTCTTTGTGCTGTGAAGTTCTGTGGGTTTTGAAAAATGCATAATGTAATATCCATCATTATAGTGTATGTGGAATAGCTTTTCCACCCTAAAATGTCCCCTGTGATTTACTGTTCATCTTTTTTTCCCTCACTCTAAAACTCTGGCAAACCATCAGTCTTTTTGTGATCCCTGTAATTTTGCATTTTCCAGAATATCATATATTTGGAACCAGACAGGATGTAGTCTTTTCAAACTGGATTCTTTCATTTAAGAATAGGCTTTTAAGAATTATCCATGTCTTTTCATGGCATGATAGCTCTTTTCTCTCTTTCCTTTTTTTTAGTGCTGAATAATATTCCATTGTGTGGGTGTACCACAGTTTATTCATTTACCTACTGAGGAAAATCGTGGTTTCTCCCAATTTTGGTAATAATGTATAAAGTGACTATAAACATCCACATGCAGGATTTTTCCCCCACCTTTGTTGAGGTAAAATTGACATACAACATTGTGTAGGTTTAATGTATACAACATGATGATTTAGACACATTGTTTTCCAAAGTGGCTGTACTTCTTTATATTCCCATCAACCATGAATGAGAATTACTGTTTTACTTTTTCCTTGAAAGTAATTAGTATTGTCATTTTTTAAAAGCCATATTAATAGATATATAGTGGTTATCTCATTTCAATATGTAATGTGTATTTAAAAAGAAACCATGATTTCTACTAGAAAAAGTATCTACCAACAAGTCCCTGAATCAGTCTTTGCAAATCTTACTCCAGAAAGTGTAGACTTGAAAAAGTGGAGTACTGATATGAATACTCAAAGGAAAGACCTGTAGTTTGAATTTAGTAACATTTCTTTCTGGTTACATTAAGAGCAGAAGAATGAGTAAAACAAGAAAAATATAATATAGCATGAACAGATATTGAAATGAGTAAACAGTGGTGATAAAATTGAGTCTCCTTTGAAATAAAAAGAGAAATAGACTATAGAATAAGAAATAAACTTATCTCACATTACACAGTGGCAGCCTGCAAAACATTAGAAAATGAGCTGTGTAAGTCATATGGCAGGAAAAGGATTAATTTCTCTAATATTTCCTAAATTTAAATTCAGTAACTCTTCTCTTTTTCTTTCTCACTGCATTCAATGAATCACTAAGAAGTTCTATGGTGTCTACCTCTGAAATATCATTCTCTGCCCTAATTTATGTCACCCAAGCATAACTAGACAATGGTAAAACAGCCTGCTTCATTTAATCTTGTATACAAGGTCTGTTCAGAAAAAGTCCAACCAGTGTTAATATAAAAAGAATGGTTGGCGTGACATCGATATAACCTGGTAGCCAAGGGGAATGGACTGGAATACACATGCATGAACAATGACAATTTCACTGTACTAGTCAGTGGGGGAGGTAGACCCTGTTAAATGAGCATGTGTACTGTTGCATTCCACATATGTCATTGTCGCATCCAAAATGATTGAGTAGAGCAAGGAATCTGCATCAAAGTTTGCATTAAGCTTGAACATTTCACAGCAGAAAGTATATGGATGATTCAGAAGGCTGAAGCTATAGTCAACTGGTGACTGCCAGCTTCATCATGACAACATGCCTGACCCTGCACCATGTCTTGTGTGGAGTTTTTTGGTGAAACATCAAATCACCCAGGTGACACAGCCCCTCTAACAGCCCAGATTTGGTGCCCTGTGACTTCTGGCTTTCCCCAAACTAAAATCACCTTTGAAAAGGGAAGAGATTTCAGATCATGGATGAGATGCAGTAAAATATGACAAGGTAGCTGATGGTGATTGGGAGAACTATGCGAGGTCCCAAGGTGCCTGCTTTGAAGGTGACTGATGTGCCATTGTCCTGAGTACAGTGTTTCTTGTATCTTCTTCAATAAATGTCTCTATTTTACATATTAAATAGATGGATAACTTCTGGACAGACCTCATACTTCAGATCCATTTTACCCATTGGAACCAAAATGATTATTAAAAACACAAAGTTAAATATGTCAATGGCTGCTCTTCCTGTGGTTATTTAGTTTTGTTAAAAGCCTTGTGTAGGCTTATTCCTCTTAATAAACCTTTTATACATCAAGATTTCCTCTTTCTTTTCTTTTTCCTCTGGGTATCGTGAAATTCAAGATCTCTGATATTTGGTGTTTCAGGACAAATCTAAGACACTAGATTATAAGTTTTTGAGAGCAAATATTGCATTTATTTCCTAATTATTCAAATATGGGGTTCAAAGGTTATTGGTTGAATGGACACATGGTTTGATAAAATGATGTTCATTATCATGCAATTAATAATTAAAATTAAATTATGTAAGTAGGTAATAGTAGGAAATTGTTAAATAAGTTAGTATGAGCCATGTAGTGGACTACACTGTACTATTAAATCTATGCTTGGGTTGTATCCAACCTGGTAAAATATTTATACTGTAACAAACAACAAATAAAGCTGTACTTGCAGTATGAATCCAATGCCAAGCACATATGGACCTAGAAATGAGTTTGCAAAAAATAGATCAAAACATTAACATCTCATGAATATCAGGCTTATTTTCTCTTTTTTGGTGCTTTTTCTGTATTTTCCAAATATCCTATAATTAATCATGAAATTGCTTATTTTTTTTCAAAATTCATTATAAAATATATGTTTGTTATTTAGTTCACTATGGTCACCTCACAACAACTGATTATTGTTTAGTGACTTGCTATTGTAGTGTTTATTTTTAACCTTGACAATAGAGAAGTGCTGGTTTTATACTTAGTCACTTAGAATAAAAGTTCCAGTTCTAAATAATGCAGTATAGCTAAGGGTATATAAGCAGATGCCAAAACAAAAACAAACAAACAAAAAAAAACCAGAACAAAACAAAAAACAACAATTGCTGCCTAAAGAGAGTCCCCAGTTACATACCTGGAATGAACCAGCCATCCTCATTTTAAATGCTGTGACACACAATGACCCCCCCCCCCGCCAGAAGCATTGTAAAAACGGAAACTATGATTACAAATTACCAGCACTTACTTTAAGTATCTCTGTGCCTACTACCTACTCAAATTATGTCATTTACAACTGAGCAAAAGCTCAAGTTTTGTTATTAAACACAGAGCCAAAAACAGATGTGAGAGTTAGAAGAGATCCCAAAGAAACTATACATCAATCCAGTACTTTACACTTAGAGATTTCAGAGAAGGAAAACTCTGACTCCAAAAAACCTCCGCTGCCTTGCGGCATACCTCTTCAGGGGAAAGGCTAAGGGAGTAAACCCCGACAGAAAATCCGGATCCGGCGTCCCTAAGGCGGTTTGACGTTGTAGTCAACACCGGCAACTCCTGCGGCGCACCTGAAGCCAAGCTGTATTGACTCCGTCTTTCCCTTGGATCCTTCAGCTGCGAAGAGAGGGGGGGTCTGCTGCATGGGCAACAGCAGACCCTCCATATCACCCCGCCCAGGCTCTGTAGCTTCAGCTCCACTGGAGAGGACACTCCAGCGTCATCGCAAGATGTCGATTCAACATGGGAGGAGACAGATACCATGTCACTCCCGAGTCGGACTGCACAACCATTCTCGGCGGTGCAGATAGACTCTTAAGAAGCTACACCATCGTCTCTCGAGACGGACGGCTGCCGACGACACTTAGAGATTGCAGCTATCACAGTTACTCACCCTGGTTGGTAAGAGTTTGTTCGTTATTTCATTTGTTGTGTATTGGCTCAGAATATAAAACCACTGTGCAAACTTATACAAAAGCTCCACAGTTAACTGGTACCTATCAGCTACCAAGACATTTAGCCAGTGTGCTATTTTACTCAGGGAATGACAGGAACAAAATAATCTATTCATTAGTGAAGATAAAATTGGAAACCATCATTATGAATGAGCACCCCAAATTTTGTCTACATCATGTTTATTTCTGTAGGAAATTAGCTGCTGCTACTTATTTTTAAAGCACCGATAGGTGTAAGGTACACACTCATGAGAAATGGTCACAAAACACTGTGTACCACCTCATTCAGTAATTAGTATGTTACTACTAGTCATCAACTGCATTTTCTGAAAGTCAGGCAAGTATGAGAAGGGAATTCCAAGATGTATTTTTATGATTTATAAATACTATGAAGTGTCTACTACTTTACCTTTGGGCTTTAAATATAATACTTAATTTTAAGTAAGAATGATCATATATCTAATCAGCTGAAGATATGAAAAAAATGCTATTATTCTGCTAAAAGGAACTGTTTCTGCTTGATTATCTCAATTGAGTCCACTCTTATCAATCATTATTTCATATATTGTAGACGAGTCAAGTAAAAATATTGTTGTAAAAACTTCTTTAGTGAACTACAGCTTATGTCATTTTCTCCATTGTCATCTGGATACCCAGCAGAGTGTCTGGCCCACAGTAGGACCACAATAAATGTCTTTTACCTGGCTGAATAAACTGAGAAATTGATGCTAGTCATTTTCTCCTTATTCTCTCTGCTATTTAGATCTACAGGTTCAATAACGTTCTTAATATGTATTGTGTGATTCCATGATGCCAATACTGAGTATATCACATCTACATTGAATTTTTAAGTATATGTCTCCAGGTGCCTTATGTCACTAAGCATTTTGAATCACACAGGCAGTATTCAGTGTTAGGAGCCCTTTACACAATACCACATCAAATCATCTGTGCCTTCAGCTCCTCTCATGAGTTCTGTATCTGCTGATAGGTGGCTACATAGGGAAAGCTGAAACTGGTACTCTGTGACATTAGTAATTATTTGAAGATTTAAATTCCTTTCAGTACTGAACACCTGTTTGTATCAGGCTTTTTCAGATACTTTATTTTATTTAGTTGTCTCAATATGTTATTGGGGACTGAAAGTTTATTTTCAAATGTTTAATAATATATTTCTTTTAAAATCCTTTACTTGAGTATAAATTTTTTTTTCCTGTAGCAATGGATTTCCAAACTCTAAGCCAGTTTGAAAATATGTTGTATGGTTTATTAGAAATAACTATCATACATTTAAGATTACTTCTGATCGATTTTACTGAAGCAAGTCCTTTTCAAAAATTTGGTCTCTCCCTCTGAGCTATACTCTAAAGTCCTATACTTAAATAAATTGCTTATCCAGATTCTTCTGGGTAAAACTCATGTATATTCTAACCTATTAACTCGCCATTTGAATCTGCATACAAAATTTTGTTTCCGATATTTGGTAGTGATATTCTAATTAGTGTACATATTTAGAATCTATTGTTTCATGAAAATACTGAATTATAAACATACTTTTCTATTTAATCGAATGCATTAATATATTTTATAATTCATATTACCTAGGAATTCCCCCCTGAAATGGTTTTTTCATTCTTAAACAAATTTAAAAATAAATGCTACATTGAAGATTTTACAAAGAAGTAAATTGAGGTATATAGAGGTTAACTAATTCAAAAAACATGCAGCAAGAAAAATATTTCAAAAAAGAAGATTTTGTCTCAGGTATTTCAGATTTCTGAAACAGCATTCTTATCTATGAATGAAACTGCCTATTATTACCTGCATTAAATTCTGCAGATGAAAATAATGACCATTACTAATTATGATTTATACTGTATTCTATATGCCAAATTGAATGTATCCAGTATGTTTTAATGCAAAATCTTTTAAATCAAAACTTTTTGCTGAATACTTGTTCTATCGTATTTGTAGAAAACATCATTAAAGCCTGTGGTGTTACTTTACACACACACATACACACACATACAGGCACATCAGTTAAAAGAGGAATATTCCAATATACAAAAAAAGAGTTCTCAGTGGAAAAAAACAACAACAGTATTTGACATACTTAAAGAAGTTAGTATCTCATTTTAAAGAAACTTAAGCGATTAAAACACTTTCTCACTTTTTCTGTGAGGTACATTAAAAAAAATTTTATGGTATTTGTTCCTGTTACCATTTAGTCCCATTACACAGTCCTCCCCTCCACAGTCACCACACTGTTGTTTATGTCATTGAGTCCTTTGTCCTTTTTGCTCAGTTGCTCCACCCCCTTTGCTCCGCACACCTTATCTGTCATCCTGCTCTCTCCCTATGAGTCTGTGCTATGACATACACTAAACTACATTCAAGGTCTTTAGTAAAAGTTACTGGTAAACATACAAGAAAAAGTATTGCATTTCTGCATGGTTACTGAGGGAGAAAGACAACTCTTGGCACTATCTTTTTATAAGTAAATTATGGCAATTATACTATGGATTTAAACTACCAACCCATTTCCCATTTGTATTTAGAATACTCACCAGCAGGGCTTGTGGCTGCAGCATTTACATTAAGGATTAGAGGCAAGGTCGCTTTAGAAATAATTCCAGGAGTAGTTTTTATATTTTATTTTCACATTGAAAACCAGTCAGATTTGCTTCAGCCTCAAAGAGCGTGTTTATGTAAAATTAAATAAACGCTGGCAGCAAGCTGCACTTTTTTTCTAAACAGGAAATGGGTTACGATGTATAGATATTGGAAAATTACATTTAAATCCGAAAATCATATAATCTTACATTTTTATGGTACAGTTAGAGAAAAATATTTGCAAGTGTTTTCATAGATCTATAGAGCCAATAGGACTGGGTGATGAATTGGTTATAGATTGTTAGGGTCACTGTAATAAAATTCCACCAAGTAGATGGCTTCAAACAGCAGAAATTTATTTTCTCACTGTTCTGGAGGCCAAGTCCGATATCCAGGTGTCAGCAGGGTCGTGCGCCCTCTGAAGCACGAGGGAAGGACGTGTTCCAGGTCTCTCCTGTAGCTTCTGGCAGCATGACTGTGATCCTCAAATGGCATTCTCATGTGTGCATGTCTGTGTCCCTTTTCTCCTTTTGAAAGCTACCACAGTCATATTGGATTAGGGGCTCACCCCACTCTGATATGACCTCAACAAATTACATCTAAAATAACGCTGTTTCCAAATAAGGCCACATTCTGAGATATTGGTTAGGACCTCAACATACGAATTCACGATTTAACCCATAATCAATGCTGTGTGTGACAATAAGAAAAGAGTCAAGAATGAGTCCAGATATTTTGGAATGGGCCACTAGGAAAATGCAGTTGCCATTCACTGAGAAAGGGAAGACCGTTGAGAGAAGAAGGTGGATGGAAAATCACATGTGGGACCCTGGAAAAAAATAATTTCAATGGGCCCATGTGAAAAGGGTAGCTTTAGAGTGAGTGCCGGGGGTCCCATAATTTAATCCAACAAATAAGAAAATATTCATCTGATATTCTATCTATGGAAATTTATATCAATAACTCATTGTGTGAAAAATTATGATATTCACTGCATAAAATAATATTTAATTATCCAAAACATTTGTATTTTTTAAATGCATCATAGTTAATCATAGTATGTATTAAAGAGTTCTATAAATGTGAACTGATTTTTTTCTCCCAAAGCAAATGTAGCTTATGCATTTTATCCCAGAGTTAGTTTATCATTTCAGTCTTTGTTGGCAAGAGGTTACTGGCGGTGAATGGGATCTGGCAGCGAAGCTCTCCTTAGGGGACAAGGAAATGGGAACAGAATAGAAGCATTGTGCACTGCCAGAATATTTGTCTTTGGAGAGGACATTGCTGTTTTATTGGTGGAAGTAACCATGGAATTTGATAATTAAAAGAAAGAATAAGCAAAATTCTAGGCAACAAGAAGTGAGAATTTTATAAAAAGCCATGTCAAGCATGAATAATATCTTGAACACTCTATTCATTGGCCTTGATATGCTTCCTCTTAAACTTCCGCTGTAATCATGTTTAAGTTTCTGAAAGCTTTCATGCTTGCCCAAAAAGGTATATGGAAAAAGTATCTTAGAATGTCTTTTCCTCTCATAGCAACATACCATGTGATAATAAAATATCCATTTATTCACTGAGTTAAGCAATATTATTTAATTATTTGATAGTAGAAAGCAAAACATAAGGTTCAGAACTAATTTGATAGTAACAGGTTTGTGTTAAGAATCATTAGTGACAGATTTTTCAAATAAACACATATTTAGACAAGTAAAAATATATATGCGCATATATGTTTTAAATAAAATTGGACCTTGGCATCTAAGCCTATCAGCATCGTCTGATAATTTTTGAGGGTAGAACATTGCAATCATTATTATCAGTCCTTCCCTACTATGTAATTAGAGCATTGAGTTTGGCCGCAGTTCCCTTATTTAAACTGATGATCATCAGAGAATAAAAATTTTGAGACCGCCTTGTCTGGAGAAGAGAAAAGAGAATTGGTGGTTAGAAATTCTGGTTTCATTCCCAGATTTAGAATAGCTCCATCATATGACTTGGAGAGCAAGTCAATCAATTCTATTTGTAGAATGTTAAATGCAGTCACCCACTTTCTTGGCCTGATATCTGTATCTTTGATCTTCTGTGACCAGAATGAAACCAGAAAGCCTACATTTTACTTGCCAAGAATATCTGATCAGGTAATAGTAATGATCAACTTGCTTTAGTCATCAATCAGAAAACAGGGAATGATGAGGAAGATGAAATTTCAAAGATTGAGATTGACACTAAGAAAAGGTATGTATTTGAACGTTTGGCAGTAATGAATTGAGAACATAAATTTGAGTTACGGGACAAGAAAGAGTCTCGTGCCCAAGGTGCTTTTCCATCTTTTGTGATAAAAATCTGGAAAATGTAACCTGCCTAGTGTCACTATGCCCCAAGAAATTATGTTTCTATGGCAATGTTTGCTAAACATATTATCAGATATATTCTAGCAGTTAAAATTGCACCCATTACCCAATGAAGAGCATCCTACACAATGTTAGTAACTCTTTACCACATTAGTTGTCATCATGTAAATGGCCTTTTTCTCTGTTCATGTTCATCAGGAAAAATCATCACTGTCATTACTGATGAAAAACCTTGTATGCCAGCTACTCTATGAGCATTAACTTCAGTCCTTATAGCAGTTTGGAGTGTGGGTATATAAAAATTGCACAGAGAAGGAAGACATAGATCTCAGTTTACACAGTAATGGGTCAACATGGGCCACCAGCTGACTCCAATGCTGGTGATCATTCTGTAACCATCTGACTTTGCCACTCAAACCAGAGATTCCAGGACTGCATATCAAGGCATTCTTTGAACAGCCAGTGATGGCATATGGTGGGCAGTCAGTAGGTGAAATATAATTGCGGAGAGGTTACGGGGTGAAGATTGCAAAGGCTGACAGACCAATGATAGCTTGTATTTCGAGTTGGTTAACCAAGGGTAGATATTTCAGAGGAACTGAATTTTGTATAAGCAATACAGACCTCAGCCCCCAAACTAGAAATGGAAAGCAGGTTATGAAATTACAGATCAGCTTTACATTTAAGCATTCAAGCAAAAGTCCTAAATAAAATTCAGTCATATATGGAATATAATCCTAGCAAAATCAGTTTTATTTCAGAAATACAAGGTTGGCTCAACATTAGGAAATGAATTAATGAAATGAAGTATTTTAATATTAATAAGATAAAAGCCTGTTATCATTTCCACAGATGCCAAAAATATATTTGATAAAGCACCATATATTTTTAATCATAATTTTAAAATGTTTTAGCAGAATAACACAGGAAGGATGCTTTATAACTTAGTGAGAAGTTATCAACCAGGAATATCATATTTATTATAGGAGTGCCACATTAGAAGGGCTTCCATTGAAATTTGGAGCATTATGCCTTATGTCACCTGTGATATTCAACTTTATACTTGAGATATTAGGTGGACCTAAACATAGGGAATGATAGTGTAGGGAAGCAAAAAACATGCCATAATGTGTATAGACTTTACAATCATATACCCGGAAGATGTAAGGAAATAACTGACAAGTTATTATGCCTAATAAAATGTGTCTATTATGATGTTCAAATACAATCACAAAACACAATAATCATGAAATGGATGACAAAATAATAAGAAATTTGACTATACCAATCCTTTAACCTTCTGGGGAGAAAAATAACATGTCTTCATAACTAAGCTTAAAAGTTAAGGGACATGCACATTAAAGTAACAGTGAGATACTACTACACACCTATTAGAAAGGTCAAATTTCAGAATACTAATAACACCATGTGCTGGTGAAGATGTGGAGTCAAAGCAGCTCTCATTTTTTGCTGATGGGAATGCAAAATGGGGCAGCCACATTGGAAGATGGTTTGGTAGTTTCTAACAAAACTAAGCATCCTCTTCCCATATGACTCAGCAACTGTGCTCTTTGGTGTTTGCCAGAAGTGGCTGGAAACTTATGCCCACACGGAAACCTGCATGCAGACATTTATAGCATCTTTATTTATAATTGCCAAAACTTGGCAGCAACCAAGCTGTCTTAAGTAGGTAAATGGATAAATTGTGGTACCTGAAGACAATGGGATATTATTCAGTACTGAAGAGAAATCAAGTCATAAAAAGACATGGAGGAGACTTAATGCATATTGCTAAATGAAAGAAGCCAATCTGTAAAGGCAACGTACTGTGTGATTTCAACTACATGACATCGTGGAAAAGACGAAACTATGGAGACAATAAAAGGAACAGTGGTTGCTGGAGGGTTGTGCTGTGAACCTTAAACTTCTCAAAAATAATTATGGACTGAAACAGGGGCCTTTGCTTGTTCTTTACATCAGATATTATTATGAAATTTGTAGTACAGTGATTAAACAGAGGAAAGATTTGGAATTCTGTAATGGAATAAAGTGCCCCAGGGACTGTTTATTGTCTTCAGTTTTTTCAGTTTAAATGGTTTTATGGAACATGTCTTTTAATATCACAGAAATTTAATGATACTTTGCAATAGCTATTGAGGTTAAAAATTGTATTAGATATTTACAGGTCAAACTTTTGCTTATGTAAAAAGTTGCAAACTTCAGATTAGCTGAAGAAAACTGTTTCTAATTTTCCTCAATTTTTGTGATGACAGGTGGCTGTGAGCAATATGCTACACATTTGAAAAGCAAACACATTTTAAAAAGTGGATATTTCCAGGTGGCCTTTAAGAGAGAAGAGTAAGTTAACTGCTTTTATAAATGCATCATGCTCTGGAAAGAGCATTTTGAATGTTTGAACATTTTTGGAATTTTATGAAGGATTGTTATGTTATCTTGTAGCTGAAATCATGTATTTTTTTTTCATATGTGCTCATTTAACAAAGCCAAAGAAAGTAAATGCTCTAAAATTTTTTTATCCCAATAGTTTTATTAGTATGTGGACTCCTTTGTTTAAAAATACAAACACAAAACAACTGGACAATTGGATGACAGGAGTGGAAATTTAAAAACTATTACCTCTCACAATTATCAACATCTGAATCTAAAAAATAAAAGCAAAATCTAACTAAGCAAACCAGAATAGGAGCAGAATCGTAGGTATGGGGATCATTTGGAGGGTTATCAGCTGGGAGAGGGGAAGGGGCGAAATGGGGATATGGTGCAGAGATTAAGAAGCACAATCAGTTGGTACAAAATAGACATGGGGAAGTTAAGAATAATATAGGAAAGGGTGAAGCCAAAGAACTTATATGCACGACCCATGGACATGAACTAAGGGGTGTTGGATTGCTGGAGGGAAGGGGGGTACTGGGCAGAGGGGAGCAAAGTGGGGAAAAAAGTGGAACTACTATAACAACATAATAAAACATACTTAAAAAATTACTACCTCAAGTTCAACAAAATATACCTTAATGATAATCAACTTTAGTCAATTACAAATGTAACTGATCAACCGTCTGTAGAAATGAGCACCCCACCTCTGATCACTGCGTGAGTTCAGTTCTCACTGTTACCTCTTCAAGGTTAATTCCTAATCATTCTTCACTGTCTTTCAAAACCTCCTTTTCCTTTCCTTGCCTCTCATCCTACTGCTTCTCTCACTTTGGCTGACTTTATGGAATTTGTTGAAAGGGCAATTCTGTCCTGTGCATAAGTGCAATTCAAGGAGCTGTTTGACAGCAACCGTGGTTACCTGTCAGAGCTTCAGAATGTCTTGTTTCATGTGCACATGATATAGGACGCAGTAATCATTTTTTTTGTGAAGTCTGTTTCATTTATTCAAATTTTCAAAGATAAACACCTATTAGGGACTGGCAATATTAAGATCAACAAACTATAGTTCCTTCTCTCAAAGAACCAACCATCTGGGGAAAGAACAGTTAACTAGAACACAGTAAGTGTAGACATGGGGAGAGACTGGTGACCAGCCAGGAGGAGAAAGAAATCAAAGGAAGCTTTCAGGAGAAGGAGGATTAGCCAGGGGAAAATAAAGAACATTACTAGGACCAGCAAAAGCAGGGAAGTAAAAAGCAGTTTAGTTTTGAGGTGAAATTACTGCAGTTTGCTTTGTCCTGGTGGAAAGCTAGTCAGCAGCTAATGAGATCTCTTGGTTTTAGGAACTTTCACTAAGTTATAAACTTTTGGTTCTTCACTCTGGGTATGCTTCAGAATTGTCTGGAACCCAACCTAAGACTACTGGATCACAGACTTCAGGTGGGGGACCCAGGCACTGAGTGGTTTACATGATGAGTTAATTCTGAGGGGCTGATAAGTTTGTCTGTATGGTGTGTGTATTTAATGCTGTTTTGATATTGCATGGCCTTCCTCCATTGACACTTATCTATCTCAGTAGATATTCATTGCATTCTTTTTTTAATTTAATTTTTATTGTTTTTCTGTTATAATTGTCCCACTTTTTCCCTCATTGCTACCCCCTCACCCGGCCCACCATTTCTCCCACAGTCAATCCCTACCCCATGGTCCATGTTCATGGGTTATTTATACTAGTTCCTTTACTAAACCCTTCCCCTACTTACCCTCTTCCCTCCCTCCCCCCTCCCCCTTGATAACTGTTACTCTGTTCCTTTTCAATTTTGTTCATTTGTTTGTGCTGTTTATTAGTCTCCTGTATCAGGTAATATCATATGGTATTTTTCTTTCATTGCCTGGCTTATTTCGCTAAGCATAATTCTCTCTAGTTCCATCAATGTTGTCGCAAATGGCAGGAGTTCCTTCTTTCTTTCTGCTGCGTAGTAATCCATTGTGTAAATGTACCAGTTTTTTAATCCACTCATCTACAGATGGGCACTTAGGCTGTTTCCAGAACTTGGTCATTACATTCTAAGTTAGTTGCTTCCAAGCCTTGGTCTTTATTCAAGTTGAAGGCAATCTTCTTATAGATTGCAACAGAGTATTAAGGACACTTAGCACTGTCTTAAGCACAAAGTTATTAGGCTGACTTAATGTTCAGAAATAACTTTAATAGCTAGACCATGAGAATCCTGAATACCACACTAAGCTGTTTAAAATTGAAATTGTTTAAAAAGATGAATCACCAAACCGAGCAAAACCAACTAAAGTTAAAAATTAGATGTGGCCATTCATACAATGACTTCAGCTTTGAAATGTCCAGTACATTGTGAAAATAGGGTTTGAAAAAGAGAAATATCATGTTTAGCTTATCTTCTCTTGAGTTGTTGGAAAATCAGTCATTAATTTATAGAGCTCTGTCAGAACATATTAATTTCTGTACACTTCTATGTATAAGTACATTAAAAATTGAACATACTCATATTCTCAGTAGGAAGTGGAATTGTGCCCCCAATTAAATGCAGCTGTGATTTAGAATCACTTTCACCTTTCTTATTTAAATTCCAAAAATAGCTGTATGAAATAATCTTCCTAGAAATTATCCTTTCTCGTCCTAAATTTAGAATCTATATTGTTCAAGCATACACACAGACACACACACATACACGCACCAAGAGCCCTTTACTAGCTGGTTGAAATTTGTACACAGAAATTTCAGATTGGGTTTTACTAATTCTTTGTGTTAATTAATAATCTTAAAACGATCCTAACCCAGCCTATTAAGAAATATAAAGTAAACTTTACAAATGTTGTATATAATTAGATGGATGACAAATAAGATTAGAATAGTCCTAACTGAAGAACCTATTTCATGATATGGCTATGGTGACCGCACAGTGGCATATAAACAACTCCCTAGGAATGTGGCTGAAATATAGTATTTAATAAATCAGCAATTATAGTTATTAGCATTGCTGCATGTATTTTAATTATGATTTATGTTCACTCTCAAATCTTTTCCTGAATTGGTAATGTAGTTGGAAACCTTGAGTATATCTTGATTATGAACAGATGTTTCAATCTAGGTGTACCTATGCATAATAATTTATTTTATATCTATTTAACAACAACATTGTATAAAGGTATTTATTCATATTAATAAAGACTTACATTAAAAGAAATATCAGAGTCTTTAATAACTCTCCCACCGTCGCATAGTCCAGAAGACTTACTTCAAGGGTGTGGGACCATTCCAACTAAAGCATATCACAGACACAGAGCTTATTTCATCTCTGAGGTCATCTAAGTTGTTGCTATGATGTAACTTTATTCCTTAAGCAATTGTGCATCTTTGTGGAGGCCAAGTGTTAGGAAGGTGATTTCCTTCCTCCAGCATTTTTATGATCTGACTTCTGGCCCCAGCAATTCAATTTCAGTACTTAGAAAAAAAAATGAAACTCTTGCACAATAATAAAAGAAAATGTAAGTGAACCCTAAAATATCATTGGGTATCAAGGGTCAGTGTATTAGCACAGTGTGAGAACTTCGGAAACTGAAGTTATTAATGAAAAAATGCCAAACATAGAAGAAGAAATATCTTGAGGAATACCTCATTTTTTACTTTAGTTCAGTTTCTTTAGTCCAAAATAAACTAATTCACATCAGTATTCCTAAAATAGTTTCACGTTGTCTTTGTCATTTCATTTTTGTTCTGTCTAGTGTTTGAAAATACCTCATCTGTCCTCTTGCTCCAGCCTTTCCCAGCTATAGGAAAGAAGTGAATTTTCAACATCATTTATTTTCATAACATCTCTCTGGAAAATCATCAGCATTTACTTTTCTGGGCTAGATACTGAGGGACTTAGGGTGTAATGCTTTATTTATAACCAACTCAATGATTTATCAGACAGAGAGCATCCTGGGAAGCAGCCTCACTTTAAAAAATGTTAATAAATTAATAGGGTAACAGAAAAAAGTCTCCAGGAAATATTCAAATTGAAGAATTCCCTTCTGAGAGGGCTGTCTTATATTCTCCTTTTCTAAAATACAATTATGACAGCTATAGAAGTGGCTCGTGATTACTGACAAAGAAGAAAAAGAGCCATTGTGGCCTGGGAGCTGTCCTGGCACTCAGGGCTCCACCTTGGTACTTACCTGGTACTCATCAACACTTCTAGCATGGGTGCTTTGATTAGCAGGGTAAGGTGGGTCAGGTGAGCAGTGGTGATATGGGCACACTGGAGATGCTCCAGGGAGCACGGTTGCTAAGGGTGACAGCCTCAGGCCATCCATTCATGACCATCCAGCCTGAGAGGTTGTTCTCATTGCAGGGGCAGTTTCCCACGCTGTCTGGTAGCTTAGACTGAGGGACGGGCTGAAGTCAAACATCCTGACCCTTCTAACCAGCATGTCCTCCTTTCTCTGTGTGGGCCGAGAGCCAAGGAGAGAGTTCCCTTACCCTCTTGAGAAAGTTGTGAGCGATGCTAATAGCTCATCCCCAAAATTCAACCAAGGCACTTCCTTCTGCTGACCATCAACTTTGGGATCCTATTATGCATTCTGTTTGAAGTTTTCTTTTAATTCCATGAACAATATATTATTCGCATATTTCTATTTCACCCTTTCTTTCAAATGTGTTAAAAATTTAGATTATTTTAGTAGAACACACATTAAGCAACCAATTCATATTTAATTCACTTTAAAATAAAACTGTACTAAAAACAAGCTTTTAATATTTGATATTCAAGTGACTAAATAGTATTTTAAAATACTTATCTTGTTAAGACCCATAATGATTAACCTTTTTTTATTCATTCATCATTTTATACATATATATACATATATATATGTATATATATACATGTATATATGTATATATATATATATATATATCTGTTTTTTTTTAAATCCTTACTTGTCCTATTTCCAAAGAGTTGGCTTGTAAAATAATTAGTATTTTTTACCAACACTATCCTCTTCTAGGTATATAATGTATACTATAATACTGGGACACATTAATAATGGTTCAGTGTACATTGTAACCCCCTTTATGTTTTGTTGTGAGAAAAAAACTATACATAAAATGTTGCAATTAGAGAAGCTACTATAACCAAGAGGAAGTTTTCATTTTCACTGTATGTATACATATGAGCAAGTTAAACACACATATAGTCACTTAAGTCAAATTAACATTAGAAGAAAAATGGTAAAAACTGTCCCTGTATTAGTTATATAAATAAAGCTTCATAACAAATACCACAAAGTTAGTGGCTTAAAAAAAAAAAACACTATCTGTTATCTCATCATTTCTACAGGCCAGTTGTCCAGACATGGTCCTTCTCTCAGCATGTCACCATGCTCAAATGAAGGCATTGACCAAGCTGCAGTGTTAATTGCAAGTTCAACTATGAAATGATCCACTTTCACAATCTTTCAAATTGTTTGCAGAACTCATTTCCATTTGGCTGTAGGATTTATGTGTCTTGCTTCTTCGAAGACAGCAACAGAGATAGTCTGCTGCTTCAAATCTTTCATCTTCAGACCTGTTTTGTTTTTAAAATATTGACCTAAAATTGTTCACAATATCCTTATATTACATACTTAAATTATCTGTAATAGATCTGCTTTAAAGAGCTCCCCTGATTAGGCCAGGCCCACCAGGGTAATATCCCTTTTGCTGAACTGTAAGTTAGTTGATTAGAGACTGTACTTTGCCTTTGCCATATAATGAAAAAAATGCCTGAAAAAAATCCCTTTGCCTTTGCGATATAATGTAGCCTAGTCAGTGAAGTGTCATCTGTTATATTTACAAGTCTTGCTCACACTGAAGAGAAGGGCATAACACAAGGTCATGGATAATTAGAGGTCATTTTAGAGTTTTGCCTACAATATCCTCATCCCCGAGAAAAATCTCCCAAATTCTGTTATCACTGGCATTCTTTGAATCACCAGTGTATGGTAGAACCTCTATTCTTTTTATCTATTAAGTTATTTTTTCACAAAATTTTAAATGTTATTTATTTTTAATTTCTCTCTTTTTTCATTTTCCATTTGCTATCCATTAGTATTTCCTGTATGCTTTTGTGTATGGCAGCTATTATCATTTTGCCATAGTTTATGCCCTTTTCATCAAGGCAACAATGATATGTACACTAGTAAGTGTGTATTTGTCCACTGATTCCCAAAAGAAAGTCTATTTATTCCCTAGTGATTTTTGTAAACTGTAGTCGTTCTGGTTCCGCTTTGTTTTGCAGCAGCAACATGGAGGAAGTAGTAGGTAGTCCATCTACTGAACATGGCTGCGACTTCCTGCCTTTTAAGTAGGTGTACAAGTCTCCTCCCTGACTCTTCTAGCTTCTCTGCTGCTGCCCAGGGTGCCACAGAGATCCAGCACCAGGATGTCCTGGGAAGGGAACCACCACTCTGGTGATCGGCGCCTTAACTCCCCCTGGTGGACCTGGAAGAAACTAGGGATTCCTTGAGAACTAGGGCAGGATAATGGTTTTTAGAAACAGATCTGATGTTTTGGATTTCTTTGGATATATTCCCAGACGTGGGACTGCTGAGTCAGAAGGCAGTTTCATCTTTAATTTTTTGAGCTAGGTCCATACTGTTTTCCACAGTGGCTGCACCAATCGTCGTTCCCACCAACAGTGCACGAGGGTTCCCTTTTCTCCGCATCCTCTTCAACATTTGTTGATTTATTGATGGTAGCCATTCTGACAGGTGTGAGGTGATATCTCACTGTGGTTTTAACTTGCATTTCTCTGATGATTAGTGACATTAAGAAACGTTTATTCGAAAGAATATATGCGCCCCTATGTTCATTGCAGCATTATTTACAATAGCCAAGATTTGGAAATAGCCTAAGTCCCCATCAGTAGATGAGTGGTACATTTACACAGTGGAATACTACTCAGCTGTAAAAAAGAAGGAAATCTTATTTATAACAGAATGAATGGACCTGGAGAACATTATGCCAATTGAGATAAGCCAGCCAGAGAAAGATAAATACCACATGATCTCATTTATATGTGGAATCTAATGAACAAAATAAATAAAATATGAACAGACTCATAGATGCAGAAAACAGATTTACAACTGTCAGAGGGGAAAGGCATGGGCGGGGCTGGTGAAACAAGTGAAGGGATTAAGAAAAAAAAAACAAAAAACAAAAACGTCACAGACACAGATAACAGTATGATGATTACCAGAGAGAAAAGAGGATTAAGGGAAGTAGAGAGGGTAAAGGGAAGGATAATTGACTTGGGGTAGTGAACACACAATACAATACAGGTAATGTATTACAGAGGTACACATCTGAAACCTATATCACTTTATTAACCAATATCGCCCCAATAAATTCAATAAAAATTAAAAAGAAGAAATAGCCCTGGCTTCTTGGCTCAGTAGGATGGGCATCATACTACAAAGTGTAAGGTCACCAGTTTGATTCTTAGTCAGGGCACATGCCTGAGTTGCAAGCCAGGTCCCTGGTTGGGGGCATGCGAGAGGCAACTGATCTGTGTTTCTCTGGCACATCAGTTTCTCTGCCTCTCTCTCCTTCCCTTCCCCTTTCTCTAAAAATAACTAAATTCTTTTTAAAAAGAAGAGGAAGAACTAGAACAAGATGATATAATTGCAGGTGGCAAATGGGAAGGGCTTCCAAGATAAAATACCAGTGCATTTGGCAGTCCCTAATGTGGATCATGCCCAGGTCTGCAGTATACTTAATATGTGTGTGCAAGGGGGGAGAAACTTCTCTTGCCTGGCTTTCTCTTGCCACATGGAGGTACACCAGCTAGAGAAATTGCCCTGTTTTCTATAAACCCCCTCACACATCTCCCCTCAGGTGACTGGGGAGCCTCTCTTCTCTCTGGACTCTGCTCCATTTCTCTGTTTCATAATTCATTAAGTTGGCTAAAGGCAGCCTCAATCAGTTGGTCTAGTTATGTGTGTGCTTCAGTATTAGGATTCCCTCTGGCACACAGCTATAAGCCACAGTCTCCAAAGTCCACTAGACTGGCATTAAAAATGAATTTTTTATATCAATTTGCCTGAATCTTGCATCAGTCTCTTACTTGGTTCTAAACTTGGATACTAAACATGAGTTCAGAGTAATATTTTAGGGGACTGAGCAATGTATTAGGTCCCCTTAAACATGAACACTGTAGGTGTTGGGGAATTGATTAGAGTCATGAGAGAGATCAACACATAGCAGAGAAATAAAATCCTAAAATTATAATGAAATATGATAATGAAATATGTTATTATTTCCCTTGTGAGTGGATGATCTATAGTCATTAGCCTCCAAACTCATTTCTTAAAAAGGAAATTCTAAATATAGTATGTTTATGAAATACTATTTTTATATTTAGTACTTAGTAGAACAGTGCTTGTCAAACATTCCTGCATATGAAAATTATCTCTGAAAATCCAGAGCACACCCCAACCCAATTCCATCAGAATCTCTTTTTGACAGGGACCAAGGTGTTAGGATACATATTATTAAACCCAGATGATCCCAAAGTGTAGACAAATTTAAGAATCGTTTAAGCAGTAATTTAAAAGTAGTACATTACAGTGTTCTGAAATTAGAGAGGTGGTAGGTACCAAATACGTGGTGATATGATCAAATTAATAATTGTGATGCTTTGTGACTGTCATTCAGTGTGGAGGAATTCAAAGGAAAAAAAATAATCACATGGACGTTTTTTAAGCACAAGTGACCAGTCAGTTCTAATAGTGAATAAATCATCTATTCTATAAATGATCTGTTAAGTTCAGGAGAAGTTGCGGTAATAGCTGACCTCCATCTAAGTGACTTGCATAGTCTACCAGCTCATTACTGATATAGAAACTGATATCATATCCCATGTTTAGTTAGCAGTGATGCCAGCAGCTTGCTGGATACTCTCTGTGTGAGGCAGCCTGTGCTTCTCCCTTCACCAGAGGAATTGAACTCAGGAGGGCTTGTTCCCACGCCTTTTTGTTGTGTTACCATGAATAGGCAACTTAGCTAAATAGCATCTACACCAGTGGAAAGCAGGGTGAAGTGCAAGATGGTTATTGTTTCAATGAAAGCTACCGTAAATGCTGGAAGGTCAAAATAAAAAGATACCTGTTAGAGTGTGTGGGAAAACAGTAAAAGTATGGGAAAAATTTGTAAATATATAAAATTGGTGTGCTCTCCTATTTCAGTTTTGTTTTTTAATGCCCCTTCCTCTTTCAGTTAACTGAGACAGGAGGTCATAGAGGATATGCCATGTGTCACGTATCATGTGTGAGGATGATGTGGCCTTTAGATCTAAGGCCCAGATCCAAAAAGAGCCTATCCTGCTGTGAAAATATGGGAGCTTGAGTGTATAGTATATTCTATGTTTGAAAAAAATTAAGGGATATATCAATTTTTGTCAGATTTTTGTTTTGCTTTAACTGTTTTTTTTTTTTTTATTTTTAAGCAAACTTTCTTATTTTAGATAGTTTTAGACTTATAGGATTATTGTGAAAATAGTACAGAGAGAGTCCATATGCCTCACACCTAATTTTCCTATTATTAACATCTTACTTTCCTGTATTATATTTGTCATAATTAGTAAGCCTGAATTGACATATTATTACTAACTAAAGCCCATAGTTTATTCACATTTCCTCAGTTATTTTCTAATGTTGCTTCAGGTTCCAGGATCCCATTAAGAATACCACATTACATTTAGTAGTCATGTCTCCTTAGGCTCAGCTGGGCTGTGCAGTTTTTTTTAACCATCCTTATTTTTGATGACATTGTCAGTTTTGAGGAGTACTGGTCAGGTATTTTTTTAGAATATCCATCTACTGGGGATTGTCTGATGTTTTCCTCATGATTAGACTGGGGTTTATGAGTTTTGGAAGGAAGACCACAGAGCTACCTGCCATTCCCATCACATCATATTAAGGTTGTGTACTGTCAACATGACTTATCTCTGTTGGTGTTGACCTTGATCCCCTGGCTGAGGTTGCTGCTCAGAATCACCTGGATAACTCACAGACTATTCACATCTTTGGGTTTGGAGATTTTGATTCTAAAATTAAAGATATAGGTGAGAGGTGGTTGGTACAGATAGCACATGGGCTAGCATATAGTAAACTCCATTAAAATCTTTGGGCTCTGAAATTCTTTTATTCTGGGACCATTTAGAACCAAATACCAGGTGCCGACACTTATAATTTTATGTCATAGACCAGTGGTTATCAAATGCTTACGTATATCAGAGTCACCTAGGAGAGCTAATAAGAACACAAGATGGTCTAGGGTCATTGAAAAAGCCAGGGCCTGAGTGTTCGTATCTTTTACCAAGTTATTCAGATAAATTCTGATATGACTGATATTTGAGAACTAAAAATAAAAATAAAAATGTTGGGTGCAAGATAATTTTTTCTGTGGATAATGCCTGCTGTTTTTTCCTGTTTTTCCAATTTCCTGATTCAGGCACAGACCCTAACACTTAGTAGAGATGCCTGCCCTTCCCAATTTTATGGTGGCTTTTGTCCAAGATTCAGGAGCAAAGCTTTGACCTATGGTTGGCCAATCAACCAATCCCATTTTCCTGGTCTCAGAACTTGATCCAGGGCTGGAAACATGATTCAAGTCAACTTCATTAACTGGAGTAAAACATATGAATGGGAAATAGGAATATAAACATTGTATCTAGCAAATTCAATGTATTGAATGTTGACATATGAAATGCCAAGGTAAACTTGACTCAAGAAGTGTTTTGTAATCAATAGTCGATGAACTAATTATCTAGTCGTGGGCAATATGCCATCTTTGGATGAATGATTGATTATTACTGTTAAAGTAATTGTGTACGAAGGCCCTGTTTATTGAAGAGAAAGATGATTCATTTGTAGCTGCAAGGCAAATTCACATATCAAGAGATGTTTCTTGACATTTTGCTCATGTGAGGGTCAATTATGGTAATTTATTTAAACAATTCATTGAGTATATTAAAACAAAGTAATTGAAAGTGAGAATGTGCTTATACAATTCATTTTTGAAATAACAAAATTATACCACACCTGTATGTCATGAGCATTAATTTTTGTTGAGACTTTTTAATGAGGTGAATACTATTTGACTAGTAATCATCCCCTTGATTTTCCTTTTTGAAAAGCTAGATTTCATATACTACTTTTATATATAGAAAGCCCTGATATTCAATAGTACAATTTACCTAATTATTATAGGATGCTTCCTAGGTCTCCATTATTTTGATCATTATTATTAAGGACTTGTAACTACAGAATGTTTAAAAATATTTCTGTCCTCTGGTGTGCAAGATTGTGCCTTTTTAGAAAGTAACATGCTGTTTTTGTTTGCTACATGATTAATTTGGGAATAAGTCCCTGGGATAAAGCACCATGTAATAGCTATAATCAGATATATTTTATGTGGAAATCCCAGATCAGTCACTCATCAGCTGCTTGTGATATTGAGTATGTTAATTAATCTTTCTAAGGATCAGTTTTCCTATCTATAAAATAATTAGCATTTTCAATATTACATTTCTGGCTGTGCATAAAAATAACATATCCAAAAGTCTAACATGCAGTGAATATTCAAATAACAATACCTGTTTTAGATTCTCAGACTGTATTTGTTATATTTCTCTACCTCTCTTTCTCCAGAAATACTGGCATTCTCAGCAGAGGCTTATGATTAGGGATTTAATGAAGAGAAAATACTCATTAAAGTGCATTGTTGGTAGATATCATATGAAAGTTGACAATTTCAAGTTCCAGGGTTTTCAACATTTTTTGCCTTTCTTACTGGCTGATGAGGTGGAAGTCTTTGCCCTCTGCTCCCCAAACCCTCTGCTCTGCACCCCTATGACCAGAGCAAATCCAAGACTCGGGTGCCCTCCTGCTCCCCAGATGTATTGATTCCTAAGGCTGCTGTAACAGATTACCACAAACTGAGAAGCTTCAAGCAATCAAAATTTATTCTTCTAAATCAGGTTCAGAAGGGCCAGCTATGCTCAAAAAGCTCCACAGAGAGCCCTTCCTTGCCTCTTCTAGCTCTAGTTGGTTACTGGCAATCGTGGCATACCTTGGCTTGTGGCAGCATATACCCATCTCTGCCTCCATCATCACACGGCCAAAGTCTTTGCATGTGTGTGTCTCCAAATCACTGTTCTTATGAGAATACCAATCTCTGGATTAGCTGCACCCCAGCCCAATATGAACTCTTCTTAATTTGATTACATCTACAATGACCCTATTTGCAAATAAGTTCTCATTCACAGGTTCCTGTGAATACATACATTACGGGGCACAATTCAAGCCAGTACACCAAGACTACAGATATATGCTTCATCTCTAATGCCTTCTGGAAAGAAGGGCTTTTCATGTGCATTGCCCCTTGACTCTTCTGCAATTAGCAGCACCCAAGAGAATGACCCATAGCCCTCTGTGAAATTCTGTAGGAAGGTAAGGGGCCAAGCTCTCCTTGTGATATAATTCATGTCAACTCATTAGGTAAAATGTCACAGCTGTAAATACTCCACAGGGAGATATGCTCCAAGAGAAAGTGATAAGTCAAATAGCAAGAGAGTTCGGGACAATGCCATGGAGGAACAGGTGACAGTTATGGAGTGGTCATTATTGTGATGATCTAAACCCTCCTGTTCTTATTTCTGGATGTAGATTGGAGAAACAAGTAGTTTTACAGTTGTTTGTGTGGAAAAAATACAGTAATTAATAAATAGTAATACAAGAATAAATTCTTTGTTTTCTGTACTCACAACTGTAAACCTACTTTTGCTTCATCCTGTAATATGAAGTCTTATCTCAATTTAAGATAAGGAAATGGATATTTAAGTTATAATGACTTCTTCAGGGTCCTACCACTGAAATGTGACAGAAGAGATTTTGATGTATAATTTTCTCTTAGTCAAACATCCAAGTTCTTGCCTATTCTCCAAGAACTTAGGATATTTCTTTTTCTTTTTTCTTTAACTGCCTAATGAATTTTTGTCATCTTTTCTTATGTGACGTCAGAGTGGTGGAATGTCCTGAGAAGACAATGTGGTAGAAATTGTGCTTTTTCCCACCCTCTGAAAGAAGTATAGAGCATCCACAGTGGCCTAAGACGCATATCCTCCTCATCCTCTTTATTTCCCTGTTTTTGATGAAAACCTTTTCTGACTATTTCTTAAAAGTCAGACGAGATGTGTAATTCAAGGAACAATAGGAACACTAGGGTGGATTTAAGAAGCGAGGAGCTGGTAACTGAATTTCCAGCTTAACGGAACGGCAGTAGAAATTCATCAGCATTTGAAGTTAGGTGTTAAGGACTATTTCTTCTATGTGCAGAAAAGCCTGATTAGCTGGGCTGCACATTGGTCTGGTGTTTGGATTAAGGACAACAACTATTTCTATTTCAATCCTTTAAAATTTTGTGTTAATTAAATAGTATCAATGAGGTAACACAAAATTGAGTAGTAGTCTACAATTGAAAAACACATTTCTTAGATCAATGCCGACATACATCTTTCCATTTTGCAAGTGAAAATTTAAGTGAATCAAATAATCAGCAGTGCTAGCATAAAAACCAGCATTTCAGACAAAATTCAGTATTGTTTCCTTCTCTTTCAACAACTAAGCAAATTGATTTAGGCTTTAAATTATTCCAGTGGAGTATTCTGTATATTTATTGTATAATAAATGACACAGTAATTTTAAGTCTTAGTTTTTTAAGCACTACTTGAATTTCCTTCTGCTCAATATTATTTGATAACCAGTTTCCATCCTACAGATTAATGTACTATCTCTTCTTGTTTGACAACATGTTCAGTATTTTATCTCCTCTAACACATTGTTCAGAACAGAAAGTGCAAAATTTAGAAGATAATGTCTATGGATCAACTCTGTTGTTCTCTTAGTATTAAAAAAAATTTCATGGTTCCTACATGATGATTTCCTTTTAAAATTAATTGGGTATAATTTGCACGTTTTTGTGTGCTTTTTTAATTGGGTCCTGATATATGAAAACTAGTTGTACATCAAAAATAAAATTATTTATGTTCTGTTCTTAAACAGCTTTGGGTGCTAAGACCAAGATGGGCATAATTAAATCTGCATCACAATAATTTCCAAATGAATTGGCTAAGCTATTCATTAAATAAAAATTCATTGTTTTTAGTGATATTATTGATAATGTACAAAATATGAAAGCTAGAAATAACCAAATTTTACTGCCTGAAAAAAATCATTGCATTTGTGTGGACTTACAGACATGTTTAAATATACACATGAATATGTTTGTTCCTGTTACTTTTTAAAATGCCTGAGTGAACCCTAGAACATTATTGAGGGCAAGTTTGGGTGTTTAGTGGCCTCCACTGGTATTTGCAATTGATTTCATGGTGTACAGTAACTACTTAGCACAAAAAGCTCCCTCTAAGATACTGTCAATCTAACTTTGCACCATTCCAGACAGTCTGATGCAGGATGATGATGTAGGTTATCTTATATTCAGCTCTGAGGCAAGTAAGCATCACCCTTAACTTGTCCACTGCATAATTTTTTTCATGTTCTACAATCATCACAAATCTGATTTATGATGAATCATTATGTGAACTTTTATTTTAAAAGGTAGAAGATGAAATTATGTGACACATATTTTACCCCCTTGAACCATATTCTATTACAATATTGTCAAATTCTGCTACAGATTTTCAGGTTCCCTGACTCCTGCTTTAATGCAAGAAGAACTTTGCTTTTATCTGTTGGGCTTTGTGTGAAATTTCATTGGAACGAAGAATTTGATGGCCAGAAGAGCAGACAACTATGCCTGCTCTTCTGAAATTGAAAGAGATTTACCCCCTTAAAAAAAAAAAAAAAGAAAAGAAAAGACCACTGTGTGCTTAATCTGTATTGTACTCTTTAGAGCAAAGTCCTTCCATTTAGGGTTCTGATACCTCCTTGGGAATTTATATAAGTGTTTAGACCTCGTAATAAAATTCACAAATGCATAGGCATCTAGCTATTCAGAGGCAATTTAAAATATTCCAAGTCTACTGTAAACCCTGAGACCCTGGATTAAGAGCTCTAATGTAAATTTTATATTATTATTATCATAAATACCACCAGAAAACCTGAGACACAAAAGCTCTACCACTTGACTTTATAGTCTTTATCAAAATGAATTCAGTAGAGGTATAATTTTAAGTCTAAAAATGAAACTTTAGAAATAATTAAACAAAAGTATAAATATTTATAAAATACTGGAAAATCAAAGGCAGAAATAAGGAAAAGAGTCAAAGATTGAATCAAGATTAAAACTTGAAACTTCTAAACAGCAAAACCATTGGGAAATATACTATTTAGGACAAGTAAAAAAATATTTTGATACATTCATATGCTAGTTAGAGTTCATCTCTCACCTATACAAGGAAGACTCTATTAAGGAAATCAGTGTCCCATGGTGTAAAAATGCACAATGACCATGAATGTGCAAATTGTAAAGTAAATAAAAATGGGCAAATAGAGGGAAATAGTCATTTTCCCCTCCTACTCAAAAGTATGAGGTCACTCTTTGTCCTTCAGATCAACAAACTCAACTAAAAAAATCCTGCTATCTAGCATGGCATTCTGATGTGCCAGCTGAGCCTATAATTGACCAA